>NW_008611605.1:0-6389 GCF_000691845.1 Merops nubicus | reverse complement strand
TGTGTGCCCCCAGCCTGTGGACACTGGCATGGAGTAACAGCATTTAAAATTCCACCTGACAGAATGTATGTTCATGATTCCTATGGCAGCAGTCCTTGGGCATTTAACCTCTTGTGTTAAAGGATATTACCTTCCTTAATCATTCCAGTTCCCAGTCCATAATTTCTCAGGATATTGATGATACTTTACTGTGAGCCTCAGGAAAACAATACATGTCAATCAAAGTGTGTAACTGTTGGCTTGGGGAAGGATTTGGGTCATTTCCTCACGAAGACTAAAGAATGCAGCACCTGAAAACATGCTTGTCCAGAGAGCAAGGGCATGTGGCACTGGGCTCCATCCCTCCAGAAGCAAAGCAGTGATTTATTATTCACCCAAAAGACCTTACAAAACCTGCTGCTGGCTTCTAAAGCGACGTGATCATCACTGGTACTTTCCTTTAGCTCTGTGGATTGCTACCAAACTTGAAACAAAGAGAAATTACTTGCCACAGCCACAAACCAAAGCGAGGTAGCCTAAATTTCATCTTGGTGCTTTAACTCTTTCTGGAGAGCACATGGATTTCCTCCTGCTGGAGAACCCCCATGCCCTGGGTAAGCAGTATATCCAGATGCTGCAAGCTGAACACTAGCACTGTGCAATTTCATTTTGCACTGCTCTAAATCAATCCTGGAATTTCATTCAGTCTTGGAATGGTACCAGTTGCTGCAGGATAAGAGAGATGGAGATCTCTGCTCCTTTTCTTCTTCTCTCACAAGCTCAATGTCAACCAACAGCTTATACCCGGGCAGAGTAAAGGGTTAAGCATGAAGACCTGGAAGAGACTGTGCTGTCCTGACACAGGGCTGCCCTTTTGCCTCTTCCTCACACACACACACTGTTCACATAGCCTGCATTCCTCTCCAGTTAACACCATTAAGCTTTGACCTGAACTAGAGCTCGAGCTAAATACGTGTGCACCTGTCCTCTTATAATGACCTGCTATTATCATTTTCCACCCCTCTTTTTTGATTGATGGATATTATATGCATAATGACCCTCAGGATTTATTTTTTTTTTTTTCCCCCTTTCTTTTTGTTAGGCTTTGCTAAAGCAACCTGCAAATTAATTTAATATCCTCTTTTGGTTGGGAGCTATGAAACGAGGGCTCGAGGCTGATGATGCGTAAACCATTTGTGGCATGTATTTAATCTCTGGACAATGGATAGAGATGTTAGTGCATGCTACACTAAGTTCTATTTACGCTGGCTATTAAGTGCAGTCAAGCTGAAGGCAATCGGAGCACATTACAGGGCCTAATGGGAGAGGATGCTACACAACAGTACATTAAAGACTGAAAATGAATTAAGAAGGAAGCATGGTAGAGAAAGCAGACAAGGAAAGGGTTCTGTGTACAGATAACTCTTAGTGACAGCGCAAATATTCATGTCCTCTGAGTTCCCAAATCCAATTTTGGTATTGGAGACCGCTCTGGAGGGGATGTTTTGAGCTCCATTTTCATGCAGATGCAAAAGATTTGCAGCCAGCCTGGACCCCCCCCCACACACCCCCACCCCCCCTTCCCATCTCCATCTCAGCAGCTTGCAGAGCCTGATGCTGGGAAATGAGTCCCCATTAGGTACCTTCAAAGCTAAGTCAGATCACTTTCCATCACCTAAATCAGGCCCAACTTCCTCAGCCTGCTCCCTGAAATTATGAATATACCTCACTGCACTCCCAGTCCTGTTCACTCCCCTTGGCACTTCTTGCTCTGACCATTGCACAGCTGAGAATCCAAGTTCTGGCAAAGAGGAGAGCAAAATGCAGAGTGGGAGATGCACACAAGCTGTGAACACTGTATCTTTGCTTCTGCTTTTCGATCCCTGGGGTCTGGGTGGGAAGAATTTAGAGATGACAAAATACTGGCCTGCTGTCAAAACCAAGCTCCAGAAGCCAAAATGACATCGCTTTACTCCTCACACACAGCCCTGCTCACACATGTTGTATGAGTTTGCTTTTATCCATAAAAATCTCCACTTGTGAAGAGACTGACTTGCTAGGACTTCCTGAGCAAGGTGGTTTCGTTTCTGTTGTTGAATGAAAAACCCAATTTGTCATTAAAATCTTGCACAAGAGGAAGAGAGAAGCAGCAACCAACCTCCTGAGCTTGCACCTACCAGTTCTGCTCAGTATTTCAGCAAGACCAAGTCCTGATTATCACAGTTCCTGGGGGGTGAGATTCACACCAAAACCCAGATTGCAGACACGTACCCAGCCCCTTCCCTGCCCCCTCAGTGGAGGGAAACAAACTGGGCCTTGAAAGCATCTACCCACTCTACGGTTGGCATCAACTTTAGGGCAATACTCTTTCAACTCAAGGCTTCCCTGCCTGTAGGTGGACCCTATGGCTGTCTACCATGAAGCTGTGCCACTAGCTCCTGCCAGCAGAATCCCACCCCTGGCTCCTGAAGACAAAGCCAAGGAGTGTGTCCTCCCTCCACGCAACTCTTAAAACTCAGGGTTGCCTCTTAGATGACCAGCTCCTTGCTACTGTTGCAGGGGCTCCTCCACCAACTCGATTGCAATGGAGAGCATCTTTCAGGAATCAGAAGAAGAAAACTTATCTGTACCCAGCAAATGCACTAAGAGTGGGTGCAGACCCTGAAAGGAACCAGATGCTCTCTGACACCTCAAAAGCCTGAACCTACATTTGGCTAAGACAAGAGAGTTTTCCCTCAGAACTGGAGTGTTACTGAACATTTTTTGTTCCTTCAGGAACACCAAAGCCTTCCCATCTCCTCCTCCTCCCACTTCTTGAAGCACTAGTGTAGAGGAAGAGCATAAAGGACTTACTTTTCACACAGCTAGTTTATTCTAAAAGAATGCCTGGCAATTAAAGGAGAGAATATGAGAATCATTTAGTAACCATCATGTTTTGGCAGCAAGGGAGAGCTTGGGTCTCTTCAACTGCTAGCACAGTAAAAAATCAATTTATGGCTAACCTAAACAGAAACACACTGAAACCAATACCTGAGCATGAAATACTCTGTACACAGGAATTCAAACTAGTCTTTTCAAGCAAGGCATTGACTAACCACTGAATTGGTCTCGTTTTAAGGGGTAAATTTGTAAGTAAGCTCTGCAGAAAAAGGAGCACATTGGTTTTCCAGCAAACCTCCCAAGTCCAAACCAAATTATTTTCACACTCTACTTGGATGAAGCTGGAGGGAAGAGGTAGGAAAAACAGTGCTGTTTCATGGAGGTCTTCTTTTCTTTGGCTTTTGGTGGTGGTGAAACACTTTCTTCCCTCAAGGACATTCTTGTCGATGTGTGGAGAAGTGTTCTTTCTGTTTTCCAGAGCAAAACATGTTCTGGAATAAAAATTCACATTCTCTATGAAATGTTCATAATTTTTTATTTTTTTTTTAAATAATTATTTCCACTGGCCAACCAGCCTTGCTTATATTTGTAGGAATTTGAGACCTTCTCATGTTTCTGCAATAAGTTCCTCTGGTTACTCTCGTTCCAGTTTGCAGACTCCTGGGACACCAAGTCAGTCTGAATTAACTCTGGGGTGTTTGTAGCACAGGCTACTACCAAGGGTGCTACTGTCCCTGATAATTTTAGCACTGCCTCCTGCTCTATTCCTGTACCCACAGCCCAGCACACTCAGTGGCTGTCTCCCAGCTCTGGTCTTTCAGCAGTGCCCCAGCTTACACAGTGTGATGACACCCAAGTCATTCGTGTGAGCCCTTGGTGTGTCTTCTCCCTTCTTGGGTGTTGAATATGATACTTGGATGCCATGAGCTGCAGAATGGTTTAAACACAGGCTGGCCTGAAGCCAGTTTGAGATCCTTCCTATTTTTAAAAGCATTTTGAGAGGAGGAAGAGTAAGGGATTGCAGTGAGCAAGTGTTTCCTTCTTGCTGGCACTATAAATCTAACCACAGCTTTCTTTTTCACTTTCTTCTTGAGAGGTGCCCTGTCACCACATCCCCACCAAAAGACTCATCTGCAGCAGCACAAGCAAGAACAGACAGAGGAGGAAATGTTCACAGAAAACCTCAAAACCTCTCTCCAGAAAACTAAAGGCTGGATGGACATCATGATGGGAAAAACTTTACAGCCTTGGAAAGGAGAGTGAAGGAAAAGGGAGTCAAGGAGTGAAGCTTGCACTTCTTCCTCAAAACCTCTCTCCAGAAAACTAAAGGCTGGATGGACATCATGATGGGAAAAACTTTACAGCCTCGGAGGAAAGGAGAGTGAAGGAAAGGGGAGTCAAGGAGTGAAGCTTACACTTCTTCAGCAAGAAACATCTCTCAAAGACACAGAGGACACCTTCTCCAGGAGCTAAGAAGAACAGATTCCCACTGTGACCACAGAAGAAGGTGTCCCTACCCCTGCAGCACCCTGCTTTGCTGGCTGGTACACCGGGCACGTTGCCCTGAGGCCACATGTGTGGACCCGTGAGCGATGCCAGGCAGGCAGAACTTTGCACTTTGCTTTCTCCACGAGTTTTATACAGCCTAACAAGTTCTCCACGGTTCAGCGAGTGCTTAAAAGGTTCAAAGTTTCTTGTTGTTTATAAGAAGAATGTCTGTGGTTTATCACCGATGCAATAAAACTGGTGAAAATAATAATCATAATCTGTGGCTCGAACCCAATAGAAATGTCACAGGCCAGTTCAACACCCTTCCCAGCCAAGATACAACAGTCATCTACTGATGATTAAACCCTCTATGAATGCCAAGTGAAAAAAGGAGAGCCCATTGGGCAGTGCCATAACCCTCTGTTAGGAGTTAATCACATCTCTTAGCAACAGGGCAGTGTGAAGGGCTTTGAAAACAGCCCTATGAACACTGGCTTGCTGGGATCCAGCCTCACCTGGAAGCCCTCACCACCATCACCCTGGCAAACACACCTCCCTGGGCACCCTGCACGTTCTCAGATGATGGTTAAACCACTCCTTGGTGCTGTCTCACGTGTGGTTACACGAGGCAGGGGAGCAGAGTCTCCTGGGTTCATTACTGACATTGCAACACCATCCATTTGATCCTTTAGAAGGATAAACATGTTTTTTCCTTTAAAAAACCTACATTTCTACAGCTGTCACTGTCTCTGATCCACTGACACATCCCAGGTGCTGCACCACTGCTCACACAAACATTGGAACGTGCTCTTTTTGTGCAGATAACCAGAGAAATGCAACTGGTGGGGGCGTGGAGGGAGGGGGCAGGACAAGCAGACCCACAAAATCAATCAAACCTTCCACTGAAGGCACAGATAAAAGACAGAGAGAAGGATGGGGAGGCAACACATCAAGCAAAGCACAAGGATGCACTGGTTTGTCCAGGGGTTCTGCTGCTGTTGCTGATGAGCAGAGCTGGCACGTTGTCCCAGCCCCATCTGATGTGAAGTAGAAGAACCACAAAAATTGTTCTGTAGGATTAATTAAGACAGTGAACAACTGAAGGTCTGCAGTCTGTGAGGTTGTTTTCTCCATTGCAGGCTCACCTGCCTATTGCCCAGGAGCTCACCTGCCTATTGCCCAGGATTGATGCTTTGAGATACCTGGCAAAGGGTGGAAACCCCACAGCTCTTGGGGAAGTTCCAGAATACTCCCCCTTTTAAAGATAATCCTTCTTTTTAGTTTGTCCTGATGACTTTGTTGTGTTTGTATAGATCACAGATACCACGTATGCCCCTGATAACCTTGGAGAGGGGGGTAAATAGAGGTGCTGAGGGTAGGAAAAGCACATTGTCCTGATAGAGGAGGCTGATAGGAGAGCACAGGTAAGCACATTTAGAGTAGGGCTAGCAAGAAAGGTAAGAGCCTGGAGAAAAAATATTGGTTCCACAAGACTGCTGGATAGTTTTGCACTAACTGATTTATCAGGAGTAGTAGTTACGTATTTATTTAGCTGATTTTAGTTTATTTTTTTTTAATCCTTGCAAGGTTTTTGGATTCTGAGACACCACTGGCAGCACAACAAAAGCACAGAGGCATTAAAAGACTTTATTAAACAGAAAATTGTTCACCTCTCCACTGAGAATCTCTTCCCCACTCATTTTCTATATCCTTTTACCCACTTCATCATTCTGGAAATTGAGTTTTTAGACTTTTCTTGAAACGGCCACAGGAGATAGTCTTGGGGAATCAAACTAGCAGGGAGAAAGGCAGATGAAGGGTCTGCAGCCCCGTGCTCTCCTCCCTGCCCTGGCTGACACCCCTGTGATCACCCTGGCTGCTGGAATCCTGGTGCTTTTACTTTCTGTTTCTCCCAAGGAGTTTCTAAGTAGCAGCCTCTGCCCTGTAGCCTCCAGGTCAAGCAATTAGCTCAGTCCTGCCCTTGATCAACCTGTAGCTTTTGCTTTTTAGATATATTCTTTTATATATATATTCTTTTAATA
>NW_008611604.1:0-5293 GCF_000691845.1 Merops nubicus | reverse complement strand
CAACCCTGTCCTAGCCCAACCAGGACAATGCTAATCTACATACAATGATAAAAGAAAAGAAAACGGATATTCTAAATGTAAACGTTTAACCAGCTAATTCAAAAAGTGACTGATATAAATGCAGTGCTTCCACCAAAAAAAAATATTGAAGGAAGCCATGTAAAAACAACAAATTAATAATATAGAATAAAGTTGATTTGTTTTTGTACTCAGTGTTTTGAGAGTTTTTTTTTAATCCCAGGATAATATATGGAAGCACTTCTACAGAGATAGTATTTGAGTATGAATTTCAAAGTATTATTTTTTCTTCTTTTCTATTTAACAACAAACTGGTGTTCAGGTTAGCAACGAACAGAGACCATCTAGGTGACGTGCAAGCCTGTAGGCAAAGATTCTTAGAACATTTGGGGAAAATGTGTTCATATAGTTCTATCCAGATATCAAAATTGGATAGAAAAGATTTTAGCAAAATCTTTTTCATGAAAACTTCAGCTGCCAGTAGTAAATTTGATGTGAATAAGTAAAACATCCAGGAGAAGTTCTATTCTTGGGTGAAAAATTACTCATCACACAGTTGTTCCTTCATGTTTTATAAACAGATTAAGCAAGCATGAAAGATAGGACACTATTACTCGGACAAAAGAAGAAGTTAACTGGTCCAGTTAAGTGAAATGTGACATGGATGTTTTACATTCATGCTGTAGTAGAAGTAGACTATTAGCATTACAGAAAATCTGCACCAGATTTCCATCACTACTATAGTTCCTGTATAAGAAAAATATATCAGTGTCCATCAGAAATCCTGCCAGCAGCAGCCAACAATGCCAGAGTGGTGGCAAGGAAACATGAGAAAATTCTAAGTGTGTCAAGGGTATGGAGCTACCCTGGATTTGGGATTAGTTTGTGTCAGAAAAAATAATAACCAGTGTGCAAATATTCTCAAAAGGATCCTCTGCAATGAAGAAACATATTTTAGTGGGAGAAAACACAGCCAGAAAGAAAGGAACCATCACAGTGCCTAAAATCTGTGTAAATACAGGAAAAAATTCTGGGGAATTTTCCAGACCATTCCTCATTTAGTTGACAGAAATATGTCAGAATTGGATCAGAAGCCTACTAGAATTACACCTTATATGAATATACAAATGTAAGCAAAAATAGTGTAAATCTGATAGCACATATCTGGACATTTCCTGTCTCTCTGGGTATGTTCAGTGTGCTATGATAAGAATAGGGTTAATAAATGTTTTGTTTTACACCTTTCCCCATTGCAAATGAATGCAAGATCAATGGTACCATTATTGGTCTTTTTTCTGCATCAATGTTTTTCTGACAATGTGCACAGTGAGCCTAAGAGGATGATTTGACCTTTTTATTGTAGTGAGATGTGGCAATTAATTTTTTATTGAAATTTCAATTAGCTTTTCTGTTCCTATAATGTTTTACCTTAATCTTCTTTTTAAGTTCTTACTGAGGTTACCAGAAGAGATCATCTAAGCATGACTGTGTTAAAAGGTAGAGGTAAAGAAAACAAATTATTTCTATTGTGTACAAAATTGAGGTCACTTTAGGTTAACTGAATCAGATTCCTTGAAGAGATGAAGACTTTCCACATCATGAAGAATCATTCAGAGAATTCTAATTGAAAAAAAGACACCAGCCTCTTATAAAAGGAAAAAAGATACCAAGATTAGTACAAGTAAGCAATAAAACCTGAAACAGATTTTACAGACTGTTGCCTTTATGACCCTTGTAAAAAGCAGAATTGCCAAATGAAAAACAATAGAGAAAACCCTGCAGATTACAACTTCATGTTATGCTGTGTAGCATCCTGGGACAACTAAAGAATAAAGGAATTAGGTCTTATATTTAGAATTCTTACGTGTCTGAAATACTTAAATGGCAATAGATATTTTAATAAAGGAAGACATCTTCAACTTTACACCAAATTAAAAAATGTTGTTCACAGAGACAATATTAAATCTCATTTGGCAGTGACTACTATTGCTATGGTTAAGATTTTTTTCCTTTGGAAAAGTGTTATTTTTGTTACATGTGACTTCCTGAAAAATATAGTAGTTAACTGAAATGTTATAATATTAACTCAAAATTAAAACACTGTTTTTCCAATTTTTTAAGCTACACCATGCAGAAGACATTTTGTGCTGTACTTTGAGGAACGTATGTATATTAAATATAGAGAATCTGAAATTCTTTAGCCCTTGTATTCTGTAAGTACTTAAAGAGTGTTTGCATTTAAAATCAGCTTTACTCAATACCAAAAGCTGAATGTGTTCCTATAACTATGTTGCAAGGTCCTGTGTTTTCTGTGAAAATTTATTTCTTTTGTCAAGCTTGGTCTCTGGGATGTGAGTGCATTTAAGTTCATAAATTACACACTAGTAAATTCCATAATAAAGCAAGTCATTCTTCCTGTGCTAGCTAGAGAAGCCAATAAGCCCATTTTCCCAATGATAATGGCTACATAACTCATGGGACATTTAACTCTGTCCATGAAAGGAAGGCTAGATAGATGTATGGCTGTGCATATGTCTGTGTTGCAAGAAAGTATTTATCAACTATTTCAATGGTATTGAGTCCCTTTCATTCAGTGCAGGGGAAAAAAAAAGAGGTGTTATGTCCTGTTCTGTACTGAAAGGAGGCTTTTAAAAGTCACGACAGGAGGAAATTAATATAAGCTCGGTAAGAAGCAGATAGTGAAAAAAATAAGTAAAAATGGAAGAAAAGAGGACCCCAGGAACTGCTGACCTGTCAGTTCCCCCTCTGTGTCTGCAAAGGTCATGGAACAGATCCTCCTCGAAGCTATGCTAAGGCACATGTAGGATAGGGAGGTGATTTGAGACAGCCAACATGGTTCCACCAAGGGCAAGTCCTGCCTGATCAACCTAGTGGCCTTTGATGATGGAGGGGCTCTATCAGTGGACAAGGCAAGAGATAAAGTGCTTCTGTAAAGCCCTTGACATAATTGCCCACAACATCCTTCTTTCTGAATTGGAGAGACGTGGATCTGATGAGTGGAATGGGTTGGGTGGTCATACCCAGAGGGTAGTGGTCAAAAGCTCAATGTCCAGATGGAGATCAGTGACAAGTGGCATGCCCCAGGGGTTCATAATGGGACCTGTGTTGTTTACTATCTTCACCAATTACATAGTGGCATCGAGTGCACCCTCAGCAAGTTTGCAGATAACACCAAGCTGAGTGGTGTGATTGATATGCCAGAGGGATGGGATGTCATCCAGAGGAACAAGCTTAAGAACTGTGCCCATGCAAACTCATGAGGTTCAACGAGGCCAAGCACAATGTTCTGCACCTGGGTTGGAGTAACCCCCAGTAGATGTACAGGCAGGGGTGAAGGGACTGAGGGCAGCTCTGTGGAGAAGAACTTGGGGGCACCTGTGGATGAAAAACTGGACATGAGCCAGCAATGTGCACTCACAGCCTAGAAGGCCAACTGGATCCTGGGCTGCAATAAAAGAAGGCTGGCCAACAGGATGAGGGAGGTGATTCTGCCTCTCCTTTTCTGATAAGACCCCACCTGGAGTACTGTATCCAGCTCTGGAGTCCTCAGCACAAGAAGGACATGAAGCTGTTGAAGCAGGTCCAGAGGAGGGCCACAAAAATGATGTGGGGGCTGGAACACCTCTCCTGTGAAGAAAGGCTGAGAGAGATGGGGTTGTTGCCTGGAGGAGAAAAGGCTCTGGAGAGACTTTATTGCAGCCTTTCAGTACTTAATGGAGGCCTATAATAAAGATGTGGACAGTCTTTTTAGGAGGGCCTGTTGTGACAGGACAAAGGGTAATGATTTTAAACTAAAAGAGGATAGACATAGACTAGGTAGAAGGAAGATTGGAAGAGGTTACCAGAGAGGTGGTAGAAGCCTCATCCTTGGAAAAGTTTAAGGTTAAGTTGGATGGGGCTCTGAGCAACCAGATGTAGTTAAAGATGTCCCTGCTTACTGCATGTGTGTTAAACTAGATCATGTTTAAAGGTCCCTTCCAACCCAAACTATTCAATGACTCTAAGCTTAGAGGTTCAGTGTATATCCTGTGATTTGCAATAACACCAGAGACAGGCTGAAATTCACAGCCAATATAAATAAGTCCTCCGAATCGACTGGCATCCTGCCAGCTGCAAAGGTGGATGTTTTCTACTTTTTACTTTCCAGTCAGGGATAACAATGCTGCAGGAGGGATAAAATTTCTCCATGTGTTTTGAAGCAAAAATCTGTTCCTCCAGAGGAGGTGTATTTTCCTGAGTATTGAGGTAGCCTATAGGTAGTTTACAGAGACAGGAAAAATGTCAGCTACCTCCACCTGTAATCAAAGCTGGCTGCCATGGTAGCAGCATCTTGGGTTTGTGTTAACAGGGGTCAGACTCCAGTGCAGTCCCCAGCTATCTTTTTTTTCTTGCCTCACAGAGCTACTTTCTTAAAACTCTGCAGATGTACAGTTGGTAATTTAAATACAACAAAGTGAAGTAAGTATAACAATGATGGTAAAGCGTTAATGAAAAGTACTGCTCATGTTTTTTATGTGCTTGGTTTCTCCCTCTGGATTACAGAGAAGCACATCTAGAGCATAAACACTGAAACAGTAAGTTGCCTTTTAAGTAGGTCCTAACTATGTATATCCAGTAAAGTGATAAGAAAATATGCTTGGTTAGTTTGAGATTGATTTAACAAAATGTGTTCCTGTTTATTTTTGCATGAAACATCTGACATGATAAGATTAAATATGAAGCTCATTCCACAAGGATCAATAAAGTCTGTAACTGAATGCAGCAGATTTTTCAGCTTAATCTGTTTCTAGCTGAAAATACTCCTGCATTTTTTCCTCATTTGTTGGTCTGATGAATGAAGAATATTTGGGCTAGTGAAACAAAACTTTCTGCAATGCACAGGAACCTCCCTGTTGACTTCATTAATCTTTCCATTGATCTGAGTTTGCTTTAAAAATCACGCAGCTGAATTTCAGCGAAGAATATCATCTAGTGTGGACTGAAATGTGTGGAAGACAAACAGGAGTATGACTCTTGCCATGTGACAAAGAGACTGCATATAAATATAACAGTATTAGAAGTTCAAAATAAGCATTAAAAAAACCCCAAACCAACAAACAAAAATCCAACACCACCCCACAGAGGGGGGGGGGAACAAAAAAACAGAACCAAGCCAAAACCCAGAGAATCTAAGTCAAAAAGTCAAAGGAATTTGTGAACATGTAGGGGAATATGAAAGGGGTGCTATCACCTGGACAGGCTGGAGAGCTGGGCG
>NW_008611603.1:28791-55423 GCF_000691845.1 Merops nubicus | reverse complement strand
GCCGCCGGGGAGTGCGTGGGGTCTGGGGGGTGGGAGGGTGTCCGCCTTGAGTTTGTAAGTTCTCAGAGCATATAGCCCCTTCCCTCCCCTCCCCCAGCCCAGGCGGGGTTTCTTCACAAGGGGTCGGTGGAGGATATTCCCGCCACAGCTCCCCCCCATCGTAGCCGCTCCCTCCGTGACCCAAAATAATCCCGCTTTGAGATCGTGCCAGCTCAATAACGGGGTGTCCACTGCCCCACGGCCGGCCACCACCCCAAACTGCAGCGCCTGGGGAGGTGGGGAGAGATGGTTTAATGGGCTCCCTCCCGTCCCTCTGCCTTCTTCCCTATGCAGGTGACGAGGGGATCACTCGCTCTCCCGTGTGTCAGTCTCTCGGGCAGTTTTAAATATTAAAAACCACCCCTCTCCCCCCCACCCCCTTCTTTTTGTTTGTTTGTTTTGTTTTTATTGTCACATTTATGTAACAAGAGCCTGCCTGCACATTGGTGTTGCCGTCTAGGGCGTTGCATGCTCTGGGGGTGCTGTATCCAGTGCTGTGTCTGAACATTAAAAAAAATGTCTTTCCGTTGAAGAAGACAAGAGGTTAAAATGAATGAAGATCTGAAGGTTAATTTGAGCTGGCTGCCTGAGGATCATGTAGAAGCCAGCTCTACCGAGAATGCCTCAGCTGCAGGCTCCTCCCTGGTTCCTGTCGTAGACCCAGAGCCAGAGCTTTTGGTAAACCCCTGGGACATTGTCTTGTGTACTTCAGGGACCCTTATCTCCTGCGAAAATGCCGTTGTGGTTCTTATAATTTTCCATAATCCCAGTCTTCGTGCCCCCATGTTCCTCCTGATAGGCAGCCTGGCACTGGCAGATCTCTTAGCGGGCATTGGATTGATCATCAATTTTGTTTTCGCATACCTTCTGCAATCAGAAGCTACGAAACTGGTTACGATTGGACTGATTGTTGCCTCTTTCTCGGCATCTGTCGGCAGCTTGCTGGCTATTACTGTTGATCGTTACCTCTCCCTGTATTACGCTTTGACTTATAATTCAGAGAGGACTGTCACGTTTACCTATGTCATGCTTATATTGCTCTGGGGAGCATCTATCTGTATTGGACTGCTGCCTGTAATGGGCTGGAACTGCCTCAGAGATGAATCCACCTGCAGTGTTATCAGACCGCTCACTAAAAATAACGCAGCTGTCCTTTCGGTCTCTTTCTTGCTTATGTTTGCCCTCATGCTGCAGCTTTACATTCAAATCTGTAAAATAGTGATGCGCCATGCCCATCAGATTGCCTTGCAACACCATTTCCTGGCCACTTCCCACTATGTGACCACCCGAAAAGGAGTGTCCACTTTGGCCATTATTTTGGGGACTTTTGCTGCTTGCTGGATGCCTTTTACGCTCTATTCTTTAATAGCAGATTACACCTATCCTTCTATATACACCTATGCCACCCTCCTGCCGGCTACCTACAATTCCATCATCAATCCTGTAATATATGCTTTTAGAAACCAGGAGATACAGAAAGCACTTTGGCTCATCTGTTGTGGCTGTGTTCCTTCTAACCTGTCTCAGAGAGCAAGATCGCCCAGCGATGTCTGATCGGCAGCTAGGAGGATGCTCCTCACTTAACATGTTCCTTTCCAGACATTCTTGCGACGCTGTCTTTGGTTTAGATGCATTCATTAAATGGTGTGTGGTGGGTCCATCTAAAAAGCACAGGATGATGCACAACCCCAGTGACCAAAATGAATCGAGTGGTTTAAGGGAGATTTCCAAAGTCTAAATAATCAGTGTTCTTACAGTTTTGTAATGTTGCTCAGGGTCTTTTTGTTATAGCACCCAGACTTTGCCATGTTTGCCATGATTTTACAGTAAATTTGCTAATTAAAATTAGACTGAAGCAGCATACCTCCTTTGAAATTGTTTATGTGATTGAGTTTACTCATACTGCATGTTACAGTCTGTGGTCAGGGTATTTTTTTTCCCCTCTTTAATTATTTTTAAACCAAAAAAAAAAAATCCAACAAGTCCTTTCACCCCATTTGTATTTCATCAGTAGACTCTTCAAAATAATGGCCAATTATACTGATTTATATGGTATTTGTTGTAATAATGTCAGTGCAACAAATATTCTCTAAGTCAGGAAGTACTTGTACAGGTTTTTATTTTACATCTCAGCGTGAATTAGCTTGGTAATTGTTTTAAAAGGTTACCTGTTCTCTCCTGAGTTCTGGCTGTTAAAACAAGGTTTGCTTTGCCTGCCTTTTCAAAAGTCGGTTGTATGTTTCACTTAGATATGGGACATCAGAGCTCATTAATTTTGAAAGGAATTCAGGGGGGATCTTTGAAGCTAATGAAACAATGTGGCCTCTTTTGGCTGTGCATTTGCAGTAGATGCAACACTAAGTTTCTCAGAGAAGTTCATCTTTTCAGAAATGTATAAGACAATATAAAGTAAGGTACAAGTGGCTTGCAACACATATTTAGTACCTACGTGATAACAAACTTAAGGGCAATCATTTCAAGTCAAAATTACTACCACTTGTTTTTGTTGTTCTGCTATATAATTTAAAATACTAAGGTTTATAAATTCTCAGAGCGCATCTAGTTCATAATTGTATGCAGACAGAACTGCAACATGAAACAATATTTTTCTCCTTTTTTGGCAGTTTCTTCCATTACAGATTGTGATTCTTCACACTGTACACCTGTCAGTTCATTTCATAAGAGGATGATAGTTCTGGTCTAAAAAGCAGGGCTTCCTCTCATGAGTGGTTACATTTTAAACAGCTTCTAACCTTTTACTGAAGCCACATTAGAATGCACTAGAAGTAAATGACTGTTTTCTAATTTGAACACTTGATTGTCAGAGAGAAAATCTTCCTCGCAGATGTCTTTGTGAAACTTGAGGTGTACCCTTGTTGTCGGAACGTGGGGGTTCATCATACTGCTTCCATTAGTGTTGGTGGGAGCTCAGGGTGTTCATGCCCTGACATCAGTAGGACTTTTATTCCCTTGAATGTCAAAGCCAGTGTACTGCGTTGTTGCTTCAGCATCTTCCATTACAGTTTAAAGAAAAAAACAAAACCAACCAACTCAAATGTAAAAGTAGCAATATTTACAGTTCAATGAAAAAAAAATACCTGTACAGTATAGATAGTAGAGACAACTGTGTCACCGGTATGGATCTTTCCAAATGGATTCTGTCCTTTTCACATGGACGTTTGGATGACTGTAGCTTTTTGTGGCAAAGTTTCTGTGACGTTAAGAATTGTATGCTATCCACAAAGCTGAATCTCAAATGTGAATGAGTTGTCTGTAAACAAGGCTCTGTAGAGATTTTTATGAGCAATAATTAATTTTAGTTGCAATGCTGGGTTCAAATTCCATTATTTACTTGGTTCAACCTTCATAATATTTGGCTCTTACTTTGTAATCTGATTAGTTTAATAATTGCATGGCATGGTCCAGTAGAGCTGTGAACTTACAGCTCCCTTGGTTTCCCTGCAATTTACAGCTGCTCAGCACAGTTAGACTGTGGCCCCTGCTCAGTGTAGGATATTGGTGTTCTTTATCTGCTTATGAATGATAATGAAACTCTAGTCATTGCATTTTGTTACGAATTTTTGTATAAGAAATAATCACTTCATAAATATCTGTGCTGCGTATGCCCACAGTTTTGCAGGTATACAAACTATTTGGAATAAACAACAGTAGACTAAGTCATGAGTTGAATAACGCAGAGAGGCTGAATAATGTAGAGTGGAACTTTTAAAAGCAAAAAGTAAGCTAAAGTCTTGCAAAGTTTACACCCACCCCTCCTTTCCCACCCCCCCAACTTGTTCTTCCGTATCAAATTGCTAAAAAGTGTCATGAAGATCAGCAGCTACAATAGTGACCAAAATTCAGTCCTGAGTGCAACTGTTGTTTGGCTTACACAGACAGTTCTCGGTGTCGTCCCCTCTTCTCATGCTGGTTCACCTAATGTCCTTGTCATCTTCCTCACACCACAGGCTGCTCAAATCCATAGAGGCTCTCCAGAGTGCTGAGGGAGCCGACCTTTTCCTTGTGCCAAAGCCGAGAGATTTGTAATTGGAAGTTCCTCTCCTGGGGAGCCGTGCAAGTCAGACAGACGAAAGAAAGTTTCATTATAGAAGTCCCACAAAGCTAGCTCATAGGGGTGTGATTTGCCCTCATTTGAGGAGTAGCCTGTGGTTACCTTGCACCACAAACAGATGAGAAACATGACTATGCCTCCCAGGCTACTCTCTGACCTCCAGTGAGGTGTCTCTTCCAGAAATAAGTTCTTAAATTGCGACTGTGCAGCATAGGCTGGAAAATTCTTCTGGAGTTCAGTGCCAGAGATTTGCCCACTGCTGTCAGTCCAGACTTTGATATGGTTTGCAGTGCTGGGTAGATGCTGTATAACACCCCTCTGAGCCAACTCTGGGGAGCAGGGCTCAAGGGGTTGTGTCTTGATGGGCAAAATTTACTGTAGCAAATTTTTTTCATACATTCATCCACAAAGCTTGGGAGAGGATTTTTGGGTTTTAGTTGTCTTTTTTTTTTTTACCATTTCTCCTAACAGTAAGATTTCAGTAATAAGAGGAAATAAGTTTTTAGCACAAGAGCAATAAAATCCTCCACGTTGCAAGGTCTATAAACTGCTGAATAAACTTAGAGCAATAGAGAGGAAGCAATATATGCTTTAGGCAAAAAATAGTAAGTTGCATAAGGACTTTAAGCAGAAGTCTTCCTTTGATAAGCAGTTGCTATTGGACTCCTGTGGGACATTATTGCTGGTTGATTTGTGTTACAATTATAGAGTTCCTGAATAGAATCACTCAGCAATAACCTTTTACTTTAGTTCTTGGATCCTGAATCTCTGCTGTTTGCAGGAAAGAATTATGTAATGCAGTGAGGAGTTTTATTCTTTTAATTGTTTGGCATTTAGTTTTATGGCATTCTGTGGGTAAATTAATTGTGTTCAGAATTTCCAGTTGTGGCTTAGTACTGATAATACTCTTCACCAAACAAAAACTGAGAATAGCCAAATTTGGCACACGCATCAAGATGGATATGATAAATGATGCTAGCCCATTCTGAAGACACCTTGGCTTTTAAAAGAGCAGGATTATGGTATCATTGAAGAAAATCCCTACCAATATCCAGGGTATTTGGAAGCAAGCTCAAAAGTCTGCTATTGCTGCTCTACCTTCCTACCATGGACACTCAATGACATAAGCAGCTGCATCCATTCGTCGTGTTTGGGGGCCAGCCTTGAGGCATCTTGGAGTCACTAAAACCCTGCTGTGGACAGCAGTGAGTTTTGGCTTAGACCAGCAGCTGTTCTGTCCCCAAAGAGTAATTTTTATGTTGCCTCATTTTCTTAGGGATTGTTTAGCTTTTAAATTGTGCATTCATTTCTTAAAACTGAGGGAAGTTGGGATAAAATAGCATTGCTAGAAATCAGGCCCCTGAAACATAACTACACAGTCACTATTTAAAAAAAAAAAAAAAAAAAGTGGTTCTGCAGCATTCAGTACTGTATCTTCAAATGTTGCCCCTGAATTTTATAAAGAGAAAGCAGGTATGGTCTGCTTTTTATGTGGTCTGTTTTTGGTTTAGGTGCCTTCATTAAATGGTATGTGGTGGGTTCATCTAAAATGGACAGGATAATGCACAACCCCAGTGACCAAAATAAATTGAGTGGTGTAAGGGAGATTTCCAAAATCAAAATATTCAGTGTTCTTACAGATTTATGATGTTGCTCAGGGTCTTTTTGTTATAGCACCAGAAAAATGTGAACAGCGTTTGTTCAAATCATAATGCTGCAAGAAGACAAAGTCAGATAGATCCTCACTGGATATGGATCTTATGTTGTAAGAATGCAGAAATGTTTTTAAGTGCTACTGGGCAACTGTTCAAGAAAAGGTATCCGTGTGATGTACTTCTTGAAGGGACTCAAGAATGCAGCTAGATCTGTGAAAGACATAATTAAGGATGAGATTGAATGTCTACGTGTGGACTCATCATATCTCTTTGGGAGCAGATCTGAGAATCGTTTTAAGGTTTTACTTGGCTGCCTTTTGGAGCAGCTCATTCTTGAACAAGAGGTTACTCCAGTACGTACATGAAATGCAGTAAATAATCTGTCCTTCTTTACATAGCTACAAAAAGGAACCAAAGTATTTGCAGTTGGAATTCTCATTTGCAACTAGGCATCTTTGTAATGGTACCACAGGAAGCCACTTTATGAAAACAGTTTGATAACTTCAGTGGCAAACTTAGAAAAAATTTTCACGTGCTGAGTGTATTGCACACTTAGCATATTGCCTGTTTCAAGAAACCCTGTCACTTGATTGGTATTAGGCAAACAGGGCTACCCAAAAGCATGTGAAATTCGGTGTTTAACAACAAAACCAAAAAAAAGGCCAGTGCAGATAACAGTGCATTGCTGTAATTGGGAAACACAATTTTCAATAATATTTCAATTTCCTGATTATTTTTTTCTGCTTTTTGAACGCCGTTATATAAAGCGTTCTTCCAGTGCCACATGTCATTTGGCTTAGCAGTAGGTAGTCCAGAGGTGTGCAATGGAGAAAAAATAATATCTCTCAATCTCTGATCATAGGGAGGGGATGAAAAGGAAGGGACATGATTTATATGTCATGAATAAGCAGTAGCACAGGAAAGATAAATTAGGCATGAGTATTTCCCCCATCTGTCCGTGAAAGAATGATGGGATTCCCAGTAAACTTGGAAGGTCCTGTATCTGGAAATACTTCTCTGGTACAAAATGAAATTGCCTGATAAAACTGGATCCTACTGCCTTCTTCAGACCAAGACTTTGCAATTCCCTTTAATGGAACAGAAATCTGGATGAGCTACAAGGATATCAGCTTTCATATTGGTGGATGATGAAAGATGAGAGGATGGGAGTCTTTATGGCGTGGTGAATCAGCCAGGTACTTAGTACTTGAGCTTGCATAGGAAGGATTCTTGAATAAATGCATCCCCTGCGAGAAGGTTATTTTGAAGCTTGGCTGGCCTACACAGAGCACCTGAGAGGAACCCTGGCGCTGCCATTGCTCTGGGGAGTGGTGCAGCAGTCCCGTGTCCCTAAGACTAGTGGTATTGCTGTTCATCTTGAATAGTGGCCAGAGAACGGAGAGGGGGAAATACAAGCAGAAGCGAGGTCCTCCTTCCTTGGAAACATGACCTCTTATGTTTTATTCAGATTAGTACTTGTTTTGTTAGCACAGTCTTACATGGCTCCGCTTTAAATAGGAAGAGGTTTCTTGTGGAAAAATAAGGAAATTTGAAAGTAGAATCAATAGCAGATTATTTTACAGTAAATTATATATTGAGTGGCTGACATATTAGAAGGCTGTGCTGCCATTCATTGAGACCTGGGCAGGCTGGAGAGCTGGGCAGAGAGGAATCCAATGAAACACAACAAGGATAAGTGTAGAGTCCTGCACCTGGGGAAGAAAAACTCCAGCAGGGGTTGACCTGCTGGAAAGCAGCTCCATGGAGAAGGACCTGGCAGTCCTGAGGGACAACAGGCTAACTGTGAGCCAGCAGTGTGCCCTTGTGGCCAAGAAGGCCAATGGTATCCTTGGGTGCATTAAGAAGAGTGTAACCAGCAGGTCGAGGGAAGTTCTTCCCCTCTGCTCTGCCCTAGTGAGGCCACATCTGGAGTACTGTGTCCAGTTCTGGGCTCCCCAGTTCAAGGGAGACAGGGAACTACTGGAGAGAGTCCAGCAGAGGGCTACAAGGATGATGAAGGGACTGGAACATCTCTCTTCTGAGGAAAGTCTGTGAGACCTGGGGCTGTTTAGCCTGGAGGAGAGAAGGCTGCGAGGGGATCTTATCAATGCTTATAAATACCTGAAGGGCAGGTGTCAAGAGGATGGGGCTGGCTCTTGTCATTGGTGCCCAGTGATAGGACAAGGAGCAATGATCACAAAGTAGAACACAGGAAGTTCCACCTAAACATAAGGAAGAACTTTTTTACTTTGAGGATGTCAAAGTAAAGGAAGACTGGAACAGACTGCCTGGAGAGGTTGTGGAGTCTTCATCTCTGGAGACTTTAAAAACCCACCTGGATTCATTGCTGTGCAACCTCTCTAGATGAACCTGCTTTAGTTGGGGGTTAGACTGGATGATCTCCAGAGGTCCCTTCCAACCCCTGCCATTACGTGTGATTCTGTGATTTCTGTTTCTTCTGGGGAGCAGCTGAGTCTGTAACTTTGCAGAAACTCTTTCTTCAAAGAGAATGTCTTTGCAGGAAAAAACTTTAAAAGTCCGTGCTGCAGTTTATTCACAAAATTATTGTGATCTTCTAAGCCAGACAAGAAGAAACAGTTGCATGTTTCACTGCTTTATACAGTCTTCTAGAAGAGAAAGAAAAAAAAACCAAAATTGAATGTAGATTAGATGAAACTGTATTGCAGTTAACTATTTAACAGTGCCATTGAAAGAGAAAAGGGAGATTTTCCAGTGGAGATTCTTTGCAAATGGGTTGAGAGACTAAAAATAATTTCAAAACAAAGGTCGGTTAAACTTGCCATCCCAGATTCCTTGAATTGGCTTTTAAGGAAATTGTCCCCACATCCCCAGATCTTTTGTTTTGTACTCTACATTTGCCAAGGCAATTTTTAGAAACTTGCTGATGTGCTAGATATGGAAATAGGCAAGATAAGATGCTAAGTTTTCCCTTCCATGGAGGGGGAAAGACTCTTATGTCCTGGAACTAGTGAACTGATTTATTTATCTGATATCTCGAAGTAAAACAGACCTTTATAAAAAGTATAGAGTACTTATGGACATTTATGGCACATGTAGGGGCTTTGTTAAATTACTGGTGTAGAATAACTAATCTGATTACAGTGGAATTATGGAAGGGGAAGTACTTTCTCATTTCCCCCCTTCTTTCCCCCCCCCTCCCCCCCCCAAAGGATGCCTGGCACAGTCCTTTTTGTTTGAAGACAAACATTGGTTTACAGTTGGACTCCAGGATCGTAGAGGTCTTTTCTAGCCTAAACGATTCCATGATTCTAAGAACCTGCCTCTTGTAAATGTGAAAGCTTATTTACAGAGTTTCTAATAGTTTCTTTTAACCCTTTCAAATATATCAGTACAATTTTTTCATTGAAGAGCTTTTGGGATCATTTGCCTTACACTGGAAATTTATCTGATTCACTTGTAGAGTAGGGAGAAAGTAAACTGCTGCCATTTTAGTAAACTGCTCCTATGTGACCTGCCCTAGACTAGAGGGGCCTGCTCTGGCAGGGGAGTTGGACTCAATGATCTCCAGAGGTCCCTTCCGACCCCTAACATTCTGTGATTCTGTGATTTTCTTTACACTGGTGATATTCCTTTTTCCTCAAAAAATTTGATTCCAACTGTATGATACACCATGATGTCTGAGCACAGGCTTTGTCCCAGTTTCTCAAGGAAAAAGGCAAGCTAATACTAACTGTTCATGCTGAAGATTACATCCTGCACCTTTTTACCTTAGAAAATGGAAAAGCTTTCCACTTTCAAGGCACAGATGCCAACAAAATAGATTTTTTTAAAACAAAAAACCAAAACTATAAAGTAATTCTTAAAAGGAAATACCTAGGCTCAGGTTTAAATTAAATGCTAGTTATATTACATGCTGAGTGGAAAAACTGTTTCTGAGAGTATTTTGGTATGTCATTAACTTAATTAAATATTATGAGCTATCATATTTAAATAGCATAATTACATACTTTAATGTATATACATAATTGTTATGATTATTTAATTTACTTTTTATGTGCATGATATGCTAGATATCATGCTCTATACCACTAAAGCAGTTTCATACGATTAAAGAAAAACACTGCCAAACTTGTATGAATGTTTCAAACACTGAAGGACTCAGTGGTGAGTAATCAATATTTCAGCAAAGGTGATCCAGAGGTTTTGGGAGGGATGTGAATTCTCGTGTCTTTAATTCAGACAAACCCCACTGCCGGCTTTGGGATTACAGGAGTGTGTTATACAGCCATGTAAGGGACAGAGTACAAGAGGGCTATTTGTCACTGACACAAGCCTTTATAGCAGCTGTATTTTCTTTTGCAGACTGTTCTCTCTCTGTCTTTTTTAGGTGTTTTGGTAACAGGACTGCACAGCTCACGAATCTAAACAGCAGTCCACACAGTCGTATGGCACAAGTGCACGTTCTGCACTGGCTGGTGGTAACCTGGGGAATATTACAGTGCCTAAAATATCTTACACACTTTTTTTTTAAAGGGCACATTAAATGCACATATACTTCAGGGGCATTCTAGGAAAAGGGACCAAGACCTCTAAGATTTAGGGCCAAAGAAGCATGGAGCTCTTGATACATTGAGTACTTATGGTCACCATAGAATTTTCCTCTTACTTCAGTGTTTGCTAAGATGGAACCTGTGAAAAATAAGGAGGAATTCAGCTTCCACTGCTTTCAGGGAAGAGATATTTTATAGCATGTGAATGAAAGCAGCATGAGCTGGCCCTTTGAAATCTGAGATACCCACATCCTGAAAGGGATGTACTGCTGTGCCCTGATGCAGCTCGGGGAGTTGTGTCCCACCCGTGGGTTTTTGGTTTGCTGCTCTTTGGTTGCCCTCTGACAACGTACTCCCTCAATATATGAGCAAGACTCAGTCCACCTGGTGATGGCTCTGTCCCAGAGGGCCCACGAGAAGAGAACACAGGGGTGAGGCCATTCTGCAGGGTCAGTCACAGGGACAGAGTGTGCTGGGTTTGGAAGGGTGTTCTGCTCTTAGCAGAGAGCTTTCTGAAGACATGACAGAAAATAGTGAGCCTTCTTCAATTCCAAACCAAATTTCATCTCCTTCCTCTTGTATTTCCATTTCAGTGTAAGCAGAAACTTCCCTTAGTTTGGGAGGAGAGTAACTCATTGCTGGGAGTCAGCACGCTCCAGCTTCAGCAGCAGCTGTCCCAGAGCAGAGCAGTTGAACATGCAGTGCTCTGCTGCTGAACTCAGGCTGGGCCCACAGCTTGAAGTGATAGGAGGAGAGTGTGGGGTTTCCAGGATGTGGGGCCAGCACGTGTGGTTTGTGCCGCAGTGTGGGATGGGTGCAGCAGCTGAGCAGGCAGGGAGATTGCCGAGGTCACACGCAGCAAAACACTCAGGGGGTCCCTCGGGTTCCTGCCCCGTGCTCAGCTGGGCTTTCCACTGAAGCCGATAGCAGTCCTCTGTATGTGCGGAGCAGGAGACTATGGACTTCTCTGTTGGGCCTCAGCCAGAGACCACCAAAAGAAATGGGCGTTCTTATTTTTGTCATTATTTGTAAAAACACTCATGTTAGACCTCTATCCATTTTGCATGTCTGCATCTTTTTACTCTTTGGGGCTAAAACCTACACTCATGTCATCCTTTGTTTGGTCTCAGCTTTTCTGTCACAGCCAAAAGCTACAAAAGTTGATTGTAACTGTGTTTACAAATAAAAAGAAAATTCATAGGATAAAATATTATAACTGTGCCTCTGAAATAAAGCTGTAAACTCTGTATTTAATTTCAGGCCATGAAATTTGGAATACCCTGAGCAAGCAGAACCACTTGGAATTTTCTAGACATAGTAACTAGACCCCTACTTTTTTATTGCCAAACACAATTAAAAATAAGCTGTGATTTACCATATTCATCTCACGAAATTCTCAGAGAGAACTTTTGCTAGGGAACGTCATCTGCTCCCTGTAACCCCGGGTACGACTGACTGCAGCGTGGTTCCCTGCTGGACTCCAAAGGCTTCAGCAGAACCAGCTCTAGGGGGGTAGTTCCCACGCTGCACGTCTCATTAGGAGCCAAATGGCTTTAAAACAGTAATTTAAATTCTGCATGTTGTGATTTTCATATGAGAAACAATTACTGGGTTACTACCTAAAGGCCTGTGGTTATTTCTTATACTAATTTAGGGTGTTTTTTTTTTCATTTTACTGTGGTTGAAGTTTGAACCATAGCTTGCCAGTGTTTGAAGTAATTTAAAAGGAAGTGAGACATCTTTGACTCAGTTTCCCTTAAGATTAAAGCTTTGGGTTGCAACTACAGAGCTTCTTGTATACAAGATAGTAATTTAATGCACTTTATTTAAAAAAAGGCACAAATTATTTTGTTTATAAAATGTTACAATTGCACTATGCTGTAAGAATCTGTTACTAAATATAAACTGTACAGTTTTGTAGTCAACATTGTGTTTAGTCATAAATGATTGAAACAATTACATGTTTCAGTTAAATGTTAATTTTATATGTGGTATATGTAACCATAAATAAATTTTCCTTTCTAAAAAAAAATGGGTGACTGTTTCATTTCATTGAATTTTACATCCTATTTCAAATAACAAAACCATATTCTTTCTAAAACTAAGAGGAATTCTTGAATGTAGACTTGTAAATGAAAGCCAGGGTGCCCTTCCAAGTCTGCCTTCCTTATCCCAGTTAGTTTACCTCTGCTGCACTTCTCTGGCACGCTGCCGTTTGTTATCTTTGCATACATGCAGTTCTGGGAAACAAAATTCAGCATGGATGTACAAGAGGGTCAGCACTGGGTCTCCCTAAATGGATGTCCATACTTGCTATTTGAGTTAGCCATCATTAACTGGGAGAGGTAAGAGTTGAAAGATACAATGTTAACCACGACCTTTGTTTTTGTTTTTTTTTAGAAGTTGGCTCCTGGTCTTCCAATTAAGTAACTGCAAAATCAGTTGTATGATCAGAGTTCTCGTCTTCCAATTGGACTGATACTGGCAGGCTAGAAGAAAATAATGATGGACTGTCTCATAATCTAAATTAAACTTTTTTTAAAAAATGTGTGTTTTATTCTTCAGAATGGTTTTTTTGAATACCAGCTCATTTTCCAGGTGTATAAGTTGCTGGAAGGAGCTACAGCTCTAACCATAAAACAGACTGTTGTAGACGGTAGCCAGTGCAACTATGAGTTCTGAAAGAAAGGGCCAGCGACTGAGATATCCAGGTGAGGGAGGGAGGGTGAGGCTGCGTCCTTTATGCTACGCAGGGCTACAGTCCTGCAGCTCAGGTGTATCCTGGGGGAGATCTCCGTGATGTCTACTTCTGCCAGACACAGCTGTCCTCCACCTCTCATGTCAGACATTCAGGCACCAGCTACTTTATCTGGAGAACAAGAAACTGGTGTCATGGTGCACAGGTAGAGTCGCATTTTGTCTCTCTGTAGTTGAACTACAGCCAAAAGGACTACAGCACAGTGATGGTCAGGATGTATTTGGTAAATGGTTTTTGCTTAACTGAACGTGAAGTGTAATTATACAGTGTAGACCCTTAGGAACTATCAGCCTTCCAATCTACTAAACTGGAAAATGAATAAAAATTAATGGGAAAAACAATAGAGAGGGAGTCGAAATAAACACCTAACAGAGAAGCCAATACTGAAATCATGTGGCCAGTGCTGTTTGGGGATCTTTTTGGGCTTACTTGCTGAATCCTGAAGTAGGACAGTAAACTGAAGCTGGTCTGACTGCGTGATGTGTGTTTAATCTGCTTCTGCAGTCAGGAGGACCAGGAGCAAGCTGGGAACAGCAGGGACAGGGGGTTCAAGCATTTGGTGTTGGCCGTGTTGGTGCTCCTTCCACACCTGACAGTGTTGACATCAGCCTGATGGCTTCCAAGCAGTCTCAGGTGGAAATATCATTAAAACCAAATCAATAAATAGAATAGTGAAACCCTGCCGAAACTTGATGGTACTCAGACAGAACTGTAAAGGACTTCAGATTAAAATGGTGGAAGTATTAATTGTGTTACAGAACTGGTGAGTATCCTGGCTGCATTTTTGTTTAGTGCAGGTAACGTTGTGGTTACAAAGCAGTCCAGCAGAGTCACATGCTCAGAAGGCAGCACTGTGACTGAAACAGGGCTGTGGGAACTGGGAACTTCAGGCTTTGGCAGTGCCTCTACCACCCAGTAACAATGGCATCATGCCCCTGCCAGATGTTTGGGTTTTTACACACTATGGCTGCATCAACAAAGTCTGGGGGTAACAGCACCATTTTTAATAGTGGATATACAACAGAAAACTTCTGTGGCCCATAATAAATGGTCAGTGTATTCACAAGGAGAAAATAATTGAAAGCTGTCAGGACATCAAATAGTTTCTGCACTCCCAGCAGCAAAAGGAGTTTTCTGTCTCTGAAGCCAACAAGTGGGAATGAAAAGAGCGCAGTGCAGCGTTGCTCTGGGGTGTGAGGGGCTTGGCTGCAGCCTCTCAGGCACGTGAGCCGGTTCTTACGTCAGGGATGAGCTGCTGGGGCACGTGGACACTGGTATCTTCTTAATATATGAATTGTATTAGTTGTAGCAGGGTATCAAAGAGCATCTGCAACCTCACCACTGTCCTATAGCATGAATCTTTGGTACCTGTGCAAAGTGTAAGGCACATGCAGTTAATTGATGTTTTGTGTTCATCACTGAAAATTGCACAGGAGACCTCAGTCTGGTGTGTATGACAAAGACAGTTCAGCTTGCAGATGTGCAGGCTTTTAAACAACTCAAATTCATACATACCTTTACAGTTATTTTGAAATTACCTAGCACCTTATGGATCAATTTTTATTTTTATCTAGAATTGCTTTTAAACCTAGCTGCTCAAACCTAATTTTTTAAGTTTTGTTTTTTTAATTGAAATGTCATCCTCATATCAGAGATGCTCCCTGAGGTTGTTACTCTTTGCAGGCTCTCTGACTCAGATGCCAGCTGACCAAACCTAGTGTTGTTACAGCCCATACTTGGTTACTACACGCAAATCAGCTCTTACCTGAGCATCTTCTGTTGCAGATTTAATTGGGATTTTGTTCTTTCATATCTGCCAAAGTGTTTGATCCCCTTATTTTGTGCTAATTGTGAAGATGGTGGCCTTTCAATACAGGGCATTCTTTTTCTGGCAGCAAAAGGTGTTTTAATGCACCAGGACACTGTCTTCCCACCAGTGGCCTAGCAGAGCTGATTTCATCTTCATTTTTCATTGTGATGGATGGGGTTTAAATGATGCTTGACAGAGAGCCTATATAAATACGATTTTAAAATGTGTCAGGTTTGCCACAGTCATCGTTTTGAGCTGTCAAACTCAAAAGCCTCCTCTTGTGACTTCCAGAGCAAGGATCGTCACACTCCAAACCATTCTGTTAAAGGGGAATGCAGTGGCTGCACCAGGCCAAGGTGGGAGGGAGCCCTTGCCACGCCAATGCTGGGCATTAGGTGGGTCTGATTTGGAGCAAGAGGATTCCAAAATACCAAACTAATACAAGGATCCCCCTTCCTCCTCTGGATAGTCTTGCTTTTTTACCTTTGCAGGAGAGGTGACAAAGAGGAGGCTTGGGTTCAGGAAGACTTCATGTTGCCCTTTCTCTTTTACACAGCATCCCTTGCTGCAGCCCCAGTTCCCGTTTAGTTTTTTCAAGTGCTGGCTTCTCTCAGAGGTGGTATTTATTTCCTGACATCCAAGCAGGTTGGGTAGATCTTGGGGAGAAGCAAGGGCAAGCTTCCACTTTGCTCCCATTGACCAAGGGGAGGGCTGGTCCCTGCACGGCCTGCAGCCTCTCCCTTGGCTCTGCCGCCTGCAGGCACGGTTGAGTTCACATCCTGGCAAGGCAGCGTGTGCTTCCCTGAGCCCAGGCCATGGGGCAGCAGCTCCAGCTCCAGCTCCTCCCCTCTCCCTTGGTGCTTTGGGTCCTTCTGCAGCCTGCCTCCATGGTGCAGTAGACTCCAGGATTTGTTGTCAGTGCTGGATTCCCAATCCTTCAGACAGCTTTCTGTGAGAACTAACACAACTGGGGTTTGTTTTATCAGTGAGCCTGTTTTAGGGCTCCTGGAGTTCTCTGTGCTGAGGTTGGCTTTGGTTTAGGTTTTTCCCTCCTTTCTAGGAAGAAGCCACAGAAAACTGCCCTGACTTCTTAACGCCTGGTCTGTTTCATTTGTCATGCTCTTCCTGGACCGTGTTTGTTGCCTTCTATCCAGCCACAGCTTGTGCACAGCCCTTACAGAAACACAGTCGGCCTCGCCAACAGGCGCGTCTGGCCCGAGAGCTGCAAACCCCCGTGTCTGCCAGCTCACGGTAGTTCAGGCTGGCTCCATTTCAGCAGCTGCATGTCGGCTCTGGGCCTCCTCTCCGAGCTGCCTGCTTCCCCAGGAGCAGCAGCAGCCTCCTCGGATGGCACCAGCAGCCTACCTCTCACCCTGCCAAGCACTGGCTAAGATGGGCCGTTCCTGTCGGCTAGCAGAAGGGGAGGTCAGGGGAGTGTCCTCAGGGTGCTGGCTGCTGCCGCTGCGGTCACCACGTCCCTGCGGCCCGGAGAGGGCGCAGTGTGAGGGACAGACAGCAACAGGCACCGCTCAGGGGGCTGATCTTCCTGCCCGTGCCACACCAAGTTGCCAGCAGGGGCAGGAATGGACGTTTTTCTGTCCAGCATATGTTCGCTGCTCAGACATCCATGGTGCATCTCCTAGAGCGAAGAGTCACCAGTCTAGATGGGCACGTGTCATGAGCCAGCCTTGTCCTGCAGGCGTGCAGCTGGGCTGTGCTGGGAGGAGCACGTACACAGCAGCCCCACAGCAGCCTTTTGGTTTCCAGCTCGTACCAATCCCGTGTTCTTCTCGCTTTTACACTTAATTTGCTTTACCAGGGAATGTTGTATTCTTCTTCAGAGATGGGATAAAACATCAGATCCCAGTAGTTTCCCCTGTTCTCTTTATCGTTTTTCTGCTTCTACTTGATTCTATTAGAGGCTGTTTTAATGAGCACTCATTAAACACACGCTTCTCTCTCCAGAGATCTAAGCAGCAGAATCTCCATCATTTCCGCTGCTTCACAATGTGATGCGGCGCTTTGTTTTAGTCGAGTTAAAAACAGAACAAAATGCTGCTCTGTGTCCCTTTCAATCATCTCACCTTCAGCAGTCATTTGCAAAGAGCCTGTTGCTTTTTTCTCTGCTTAGAAGTTATTTTTACACCATTTAAATGACAGCTTAATCATATGATAAAGGACTTCCCCAAGCACAGGTCTTTCCTGTGTGTCAAAATATCAGCAGATTCCATATTTAACATCAGACACAGCTGCGCTGCAGCCGTAGGTGAAGTTTCCCCAGTGAATAGCTTCTGTGCTGTTATATCACTGCAGAGAGCTCTTCCTTTTGGAAAGCTGTTCTGAGACAAAAGTCATCAGGGCTCTGATCCTCATGGTAGAAATTGGCAAAAATCCTGAGGAGCAGCTACAGTACCTGTGAAGATGTCGGTACACATGGATGGGTAGGGCCATAGAGAGAGTAACTCAGGCCACTTGCGATAAAGCAGCAGTATCGTTTTCAAAGATCCATAAGCCTTGGCAAACACACGTCAACACTCCACAGCAGATGGCAATGTGAGCAGAAAGAGGTCATCATGGCCAGCATACAGCAAATACAAACTGCTGCTCTCCCTTCTTCCTTCCCGAAGTCCTTGCTATGGGAACGTGGCCGGTACGACCAGTGCTCTCTGTCACTGTGCATTTGCAGGATTAATGCCTAAAAGAAATCACTGCAGTGAATTTAACATCTACTTAAAAGTTTTGAACAACTTCCACTCCTGCAAAAAGCTGGGTTCCATCGCGTTACCTGTACGTCCCCCTGTCGGTACACCGGGTGTAAGGCTTCACATAACAGCACCGTGTTGTCACACTGACTAGGACAGGCTGGCGTCAGCCTTCTGGTGACGCAGAAGTGAAGAGCAGTGTGGAAGGAGCCCGTGACTGGAAAGGATTCCAGTACAGGGTAGGGGAGCGTGGATTCCTCACTGGTTCTGCGGAGCACCGGGCACCGTGCGCCACCTCCCGCTGGGCCCCGTAGGCACGTCTCCAGTCTGAACCAGTGGGAATTCAAGGGGAGAGGCAGCAACTGGGAGCTTCTGGTCAGTGGATGAGATTAAAGGCTGTAAAAAGCCTGAAGTTTACTTGACCCATTAAAGCTTACAAAAAGCCTCATCTCCAACAGGCTTTTACTAGATGCATGTTAACGTGGATAAGAAATGCCTTCATTTTTTTCCTGGTGAATACAGAGCCCAGGAGGTACTTTGCGACCAGCATCCATTGGTTCCACTGCAGCAGAGGCACCATTTCCTGCGGGAAGGTCACAGGCCATTTGTAGTTTTCTGAGTCCAAACCAATCCTTAAAACTCCAGCTATAAACCACCTAGCAGCCGTGTAAAGCACTGTGATTGCAGCAGCTGACTACAGGAACCAGAAGTAGAAACAAAACCCTGCCCAGGAGAGATTATGGGTGTGGATGGTAAGACCAGAGCAAATGTGTAAGTGGAAGAGCAGGACTGTACTTCATGTGCATACTAGGATATGGTGCTTCAGAAATAAATGGGCAATCAGCTGGTGTGTGTATTGTGTGAGAATGCATCCTCTGTACAGCAAACATTGCAGAAGAATTCAGGAAACAAAGTGGAAACCTCAGGTAGCTCTGGTTTCCCTCTGGTTCACCATCAGGAGAAACAGAGGTCTGGGTAGCTGGCGAAGGATGGAGATGACCCAGCTTGGACCACCAGCCTGGAGGGAGGGGTTTTAATGTTGATGCCTGAGCTGTGAGCTGGAGGGAGTGCAGACAGGTGGTGAGAGAAGGGCACAGTCCTGGAGGTGCCAGTAGCCCAAGGCAACATCTTACCAGTATATAAAATCAAATTTAGCAGGTGAGATGAATAGAGAGGAACTTGTGGGAAGCTTTGACATTTATATAAACATATAGACATCTGTTCTTTATCCTACAAAGGCTTTAAAATACCCAAGTTTTCATCAAGATAACCAAGATCAGACTGCTCAACAAATCAGCATCGTCTTGTGCTGCATTTTAAGGGATTTGTTTTGTAAACACACACTCACACACGAAGGGACCAGTACAGGTAAGTCCTACGTTCCACAGCAGCCTGTGGTGAGGCACTGGGGGAGCTTGGAACATTCAGCCTGGAGAAGAGCCAGCTTCATGGGGACCTAACAGTGCCTGTGGGGAGGTTATGAAGACAGTGGATCCAGGATCTTCATGGTGGTGCATGATGAGAGTAAGACAATAGACCAGGTGAGACAAGTGAATTTGAGAAGTATAAGGAGATACTATTTGCACATCAGAACAGTTAGGCTGTGGCACAGGTTGGCCAAAGAGGTTGTGCAGTCTGTCTTGGAGGTTTTCAAGACTCCACTGGATAAAGCCCTGAGCAACCTGGTCTGACCCTGCTTTGAGATAGATGTTGGACTAGAGACCTCCTGAGGTCACTTCCAACCTCAACTATCCTATGGTCCTCATGGAGAATGGGACACACCTGTTCAACTGTCTTACCCATCAGTCTGTGAAAGACAGACTGAGGTATAAAACAAGAACTTTGTTTGATTTGGGGTTGTTTTTGGAAAGTTTGATCCAAGCTGCCCTACAGTGCCCCAGTAATCTTGAGTCAGAGACTCAAACCATGACCTGGGAGGCTTGGCAGAGCAGTAGTTTGTCACAAGGAGGCAGAGATCAAACTACGTCCAAGTGTCAACCTCAAAAAATACTGCTTACAGCATCACAAAATAATTTGGGTTGGATGCAGCACTTAATGCAGTTCTCCAGGTGCATTTTCAGACCTGCGAAGTTAAGCAGAATAATGGCCACTGTCCTCTTGCTAATGTCCCCCTCTATGTTGTGGCCCTTCAACAGGCCACTGCTGCCCCACATTCAACTTGCTGCCCACCAGGACCTTCCCAGCCTGGACTGATGTGTGGACTTATTCCATCCCAGGTGTAAAAATTTACATTTACCTTTGGTGAACTTCATGAGGTTTCTGTCAGTCCATTCCTGCAGTGTACTCCAGCCCTGACCTCCAGCCTACCCATTCCTCCTCCCAATTTGGTATCACTTGTGATCTTACACGAGTCCTGTCCATTTTTTCAGATTACTGATGACATTAGGCAGTATTGGCCCCAGTGTCAGCCTCTGAAGAACAGCTTTTGTCCTTAGCTACTAGCTGGACTTCAAATCAATGACCCTTTGAGCCTGACAATCCTTCCACTTTTTCACCCAGACTGCAAGTCCACCCATCCTTTCCCACTTCCCAGTCCAGCCACTAGTATCCCATGGGGAAACAGCATTGAAAGCCTCGCTGGAGTCAAGGTGAACTGCCTTGCTTCTCTCCCTTGTCCACACAGCCAGTTTTTCCACCACAGAAACCTTGCTAAAGCTGTGTTGGTGGCTCCTGATCACCCTCTGGTGATTACAGGACTTGGTTCAAAATATTCCCCAGGACTGAGCCTGTAGCTCCACATGTTGTTGCCCTTTTGAGGATGGGCATAAAAATAGCTTTTTTTCTAGTCACTGGGAGACAACCTTGATTGCCATGACTTCACAAAGACATTAGAGACCATCTTCATGTACTGAAAAGGATGTCAAGCTTCCTTTGGGAACCCCCATCTCCTGACATCTAGACTTGCTGATGGGATGACAAGCCAAGCACAAACTACTGGACTTAATAGAGGAATAAATGGCTGTGAAATGAAAAAAAAAAAAAAAAGTAAAATATTGGTGGCCTGGATTGACGATCTAGTGGCCATTTCTGGTATTAAATGACAGGAACTGATGACTGTGGAAACAGCAGAGCCATGGGCACAGCCTCCACAGGTTACATACTGGATCCTCCTCCTCTTGGTATCAGCTGCCCTAAACAGTGGCAAATTACTTTGGTGCCTACATTTGAGGGGAGGGCAAAGAACAGATGAGCCCTTAGCCATTTTTTTTCACCTTTTACATCGATGCTTTCCATAATTTTAAGTATTCCCTCTATTATTCATATCACTGCATGCACACAAAAGGTAACACAAATATTCTAAAATTTTAAACATCACAGAAAGATGTGCCTCGAGGCATGAGCTGTGGAAATAAAAGTCATTAAAATTAGACCAAAGTCTTTCTTGGCTCACAATGTGTTTATGTCACATCAGAGGCAGAAATAGTATTTAACAGAAAAAGTTAACACTTGTATGTTGGTCTCCTCAAGAGATAGACCAGAAGAGCAGAAAGATCAGAGCTACAGCATGAGGCACCATGAGCATTTGGATTATTTGAATTCTGAGCAGGGAAAATGGCCCCGTACCATTCAAAGCGTATCCTTTGTGAAGCCAAAGTCTCACAGTCACTCAGCCCCAGCCCAAGCTGTAGCCATAGTTCAAGTCCTCAGGGCCAGATCATCTGAAAGACTTAAGGCAGGACTTTGTGTCTGCAGAGTACCTGACACAACATAGCCTGGGCCTCACCATCAAATCGTAGACAACCTGTGCTTCATACAAACAAAAAATTATAAAAATCACAATTATCAGTTCACCATGATTTCTTTCTCTACAAAAAGTTATTTGGGGATATCAGCCTAGTTGGTGGTAACTGGTCTGACATTTGGCTCTTATTCAGACTGGAAAAGAACTGAGAGCACATAAGTAACTTAAAGACCTATTGAAGTAACTTAAAGTGAGCCTTCCAGTCTCCAGGATTACCAACAAGACATATTCAAAACCACCACAGTCACAGGGGAAAAAAAAAATCAAGAGGAGGAAGGCAACTCCTGCCACTGCCAGCGTTACCAATCACGTACTAATGCTTATGCAATGACAATTGTCTATGGCAGATAGTGTTTTGCTGAACTAACATATATTCCTTAATACTATTTTCCATATTATCTCTGGCAGTATCTCTCTAAATACACTATAATTTTGCTGCAATAATAGACTACTACACATCCACGGTTTATAGAAATTCCTGACAATGGCTCAGCTGCCTGAGTGAGTGAAGTCATGGCTCATTTTGCACTGTCCCAGGTGGCTGCATAAGCCACGTGCTAGGAGACCTCTTCAAACTGCTTTTGTATCTGCTATCTTTGGTTCTGTTGAAAAGTTTCATTGAAAGCCCTGAATCTGCAGCAAGAAATTGTTCCTGACTTGCATTACATGCATTTGAAAAAATTAAAAAAAAATCACATTCAAATTATATCAGATGGAAATCTCCACATAAGCCACCCGGACTGATTATGACAGGCCCACCACCCTCCCACCCAGCCAAACCCTGCTCAGCTACCAGCTTCCACCTGCACTAGACTGGGAGAAAAACGTTTCCCCAGTTCATCTGCAGTGGGTCACTGGAGACCCCCAGTGCTATCTCCTGAAGGACACATTAGCCCATTCTGAAACACAACAGAAGCTGTCCTACACTGAACTCTCAGCCACCTGCCCTTGGAGAGCGTGAGGTTCCTCGCTCAGCCTGGGCATGAGGGAGGTTAAGGGGAGGCTTGTGCTAAGGAGAATGTGGATTATAAACTGCCAAGTTTCACCTTAAAATAAAAATGTTCTTTCCTATCTTTTCATGTAGAAAAGGCAAAACCACACACACGGAAGACATACTTTGTGTGTTAAATCAAGTTTTTCAGGAACAGTTCCCTCCTCAGTGGATGCTGGATGCTAACAGCTCTTCAGGTCTTTACTACAATAGTACAGATTATCTTGTGCTGTTTCAGATTGCTCTTGACTTCAGTTTTGTCCATCCCTACCCTTACAAACACTTCCATGTCTGAAACTTCCAACCTTCAGTAGTTACACCCAAGATTTCCTAATTTTTATGTACACAAGCTTTTGTTCAGGTCCATTCTTAAATCAGTCCTGAATCATTAAAATTACTGTTGGGCCAGGAAGAACCATTGCATTGCTCTGGCTGTGTCAGATACACCCTGTGGCAGCAGGTGTGTACGTGTGCTCAGCCAGTGCCCAGCACAGGGCAGCCTCTCCTCACAGAAAGCCCATCCTCACAAGAAGTGAATGGAAAGGCAGCAAAGCACACGCACATCAAATCCTAAAACAGTCTCGTTGATGAGAAGGTAATTTAGGAACAGAACGATGAAAAGAAGCCTCTCTGCAGTATTTTTTGCCAACCATTCACATGAGGTGTTTTGGTCTAGTTCAGTACAAGAAGCTGCAGTCATCTGGCAGAGCTGAAATGCAAATACAAATTAAAATGTCAGCCCTGGAATTTGTTTTGGCTAGAGATCTACAGAGATAGGAGGATAGATAATTGTACAATTCACAGGCTCTAGGCGCTTCAATAGAATTATCTGTGGATAAAACAAAGTAAATTGCCTTGAAACAAATAATTCATTGAAATAACTAATTAAATGGGCTGCATCTTTTAAAAAAATAATGTAGCATCAGAATCTGCTCTCTATTCTATAAAGCATCAATCTGTTTCATGGAATTTGCGGTATCTAAAGCTTCCTTCCCAATTCTATTTGCCCAGATAGAACACAACCAAAGAAATCAAATTACCTCCCTGTGGCAGCATGAGAAATAAAGAACGTGAAGGAGACACAGGCTTGAAACGCTGCCGCAGAGACACAGTTTTACAGAAGCAGCAGCCTGTCCACACAGGAACCTGCTGCACACATAAAAGCTGCATTACAGAATGTTATTAACCAACCTGGTTCACTTCAATTTCTCTTCTCCAAGACATTCTGAGAACACCTTAGTCTAAAAAAGTCACAGTTTAGAGCAATTCACTCAGAAACCATTATATGTACTGTGAAAAGGGTGATTTTTCAAGCTATTAAAACAGCCTTCCTGAAAAGCCTTCCAAAAGTTCATCCTGTGTCCAGCACCACCATCACAAGGGTGAGCCCAGAGGGATGTTCTCTGGGTGTTCTTTACGATGTGAGCTAGTGGACAACGTGCAGCAACCCCTGGCCACCTTCAATTTAAATAAGACAGGGAGAAACAGACTCTACCTCTGCTTCCCAAGACCTTTCCCAGCAGTGGAAGGGCTCTGAGGTTCCACTTCAAGTCAGGGCAATAACTTCTCTAGGAGGCACAGACATCCCTACCCATTCCCCTCACACACTTTTTCCTTTGCCTGCCTTCTCCAAACCATACTTGCCCCACTTCTGGCTTGTCCTTTAGTTGACTGTACCAGGTTTTTCTTCCTGTAGTACCAGCAACACCATCTCCATGTTTCAGACTCCCCAGAGCCCTCCATTCCCAGCTGTTCCCCATCCCTTCTTGGGCAACCAACGCTACCTCAGTCCTATCATGCACTTATTCTTCTCCCACTCCCACAGTTTTGCCACCCTCCTCCCCTCAACTCGGTCCTCTTGCACCTACTGATTCTTCTTGCATTATTTTATGACAAAGTGCAGCGGATGGACAGAGCTCAGAGGGTTGTGACCAGCAGCACAGAGTCTAGCTGGAGGCCTGTAGCTATCGAGTGTTCCCCTGGGGTCAGAACTGGCTCCAGTCTTGTTCAACGTATTCATCAATGATGTGGATGAAGGGACAGAGGGTCCCCTCAGCAAGTTTGCTGATGATACAAAACTGGGAGGAGTGGCTGACACACCAGAAGGCTGTGCTGCCATTCAGCAAGATCTGGACAGAGTTGGGCAGAGAGGAACCTCATGAAGTTGAACAAGGACAAGTGTAGAGTCTGGCACCTGGGGAGGAATAACCCCGTGCACCAGTATACATTAGGGAAGTTCTCCTCACCCTCTGCTCTGCCCATCTGGAGTACTGTGTCCAGTTCTGGGCTCCACAGTTCAAGGGAGACAGGGAACTACTGGAGAGAGTCCAGCAGAGGGCTACAAGGATGATGAAGGGACTGGAACATCTCTCTTCTGAGGAAAGTCTGTGAGACCTGGGGCTGTTTAGCCTGGAGGAGAGAAGGCTGCGAGGGGATCTTATCAATGCTTATAAATACCTGAAGGGCAGCTGTCAAGAGGATGGGGCTGGCTCTTGTCATTGGTGCCCAGTGATAGGACAAGGAGCAATGATCACAAAGTAGAACACAGGAAGTTCCACCTAAACATAAGGGAAAATTACTGTGAGGGTGACGGAGCACTGGGACAGGCTGCCCAGGGAGGCTGTGGAGTCTCCTCCTGTGGCGATATTCAAAACCTTCCTGGATACTTGGCTGTGCAACCTGCTCTGGTGAACCTGCTTTAGCAGGGAGTTGGAGTAGATGACCCCCATAGGTCCCTTCCAACCCCTACGGTTCTTTGACTCTGTGATTTAAGACAGACCTAACTGGTTTTGTGCAAAGCTGATTAAAACCAGAGGAGAAAAAGGTGACGTAAAGAGTCTGAATAAAGTTAATCATGGACTAGTGACTGCATTCATCATACTGAAGAGAGCATTGGATGGGGCAGGAGGCAGAAACAGCACCACAACTGACTTGAAGAATCTGCAGAGATCCAGCCAAGGAGTGTCAATACTCCAGGGCATCATGTTCACTGTGCTCTGCTACTCTGAATCACCAGACACTGCACAGCAGAGCATTTTCTGTACCAGCTACGGGCATTCAGTCCAATTTCGTTGTATTTCATGTTGTGACAAGCCTTTGGATTGTTCTGATAGAGATGTTTTCTTTCATTGCCACCTTTCCCATCTCTTCAGGATCAAAGCAAAGCAGAAAAGCAGAGCCTGCAGACCAGGCCAGCTGAGGCAGGTGGCTGTGTGGCTCCCGTGGCTCCAAGGAAAGATCACAGTCAAGTGGCAGCAGTGCCCTTCCCAGACACGGGGGCCGCTGGCTGCCCGGGGGCAGAGCCCAGCCCACAGCAGGCAGGGCTGGGACCCACCCCACGCCCCGCAGAAACGAGCTGCCAGCACGGCCCTCGCTGAGAGAGCTGGGTTCATCTGAACCCACCCCCTGCCTGCCACCACCACAGCACTGAACTGAGGACAGCCTGGGCCATGGCAAATCTCTGCCCACGGGTGGGCTTTGAATTAAGGGAAGGCCGATGCTGCTGTTAGGTAATGGAGCTGCCCCCACACCCTGTTCCCCACCACTCTAATGAACAGCCAGGCTGCCCGTGCCTTAGACGCATCCAGCCTGCTGGGTGAAACACCAGTGGGCAGCTGGACCCAGGAAGTGGTGGCAAATGGAGCTAAACCCAGCTGGCAGCTGGTCACAGCTGGGCTTCCCCAGGGCTCAGTGCTGGGGCCACTTCTGTTTAACATCTTTATCAGTGATCCGGATGAGGGGATCAAGAGCACCCTCAGTAAGCTTGCAGATGACACCAAGCTGGGTGATCTGCTGACCACTTGCCCTGTATAGACTGATATTCTCATTAGCAGGCAGACCAGCAGCCAGACTCCTCCCTCCACTCCCACTTCACACACCAGAGATCCAAAGTGCCAGACAGCCAGAGGGAGGAACAAGTCAATGCACTCACCTAACACAGTGGACATGAAGAAGGGAGTGAGCTGGGCAAGGAGCCAAGCCATGGGCAATGGCAGCAGCCAGGCTGTGAGCCCAGTTGCATAGCAGGGACTCAGAAATAGCTTCATGTTCTGGCCCTGCCATCCCGGGAACTCCATTTGCTATAAAGAGTCAGGGAAGCCCTTCTGGTAGCCAGACTCCCCAAACAGCACATCCACCACACAACCAAACCTCCCAACTACACTACAAGCAGAGTCATTTCTTACAGAGGTGGCTTCTTGCCCCACCTCTGAGTTAATATGGAAGGTGGGGGCACCTGGTGGTGATCTCCTAATCAGTTCCCACCCAAGGCTGGCCAGACCCTGGGTTAAAACCAGTCAGGAGGGACTTTC
>NW_008611603.1:19585-28646 GCF_000691845.1 Merops nubicus | reverse complement strand
TGAGTCCTCCGCTTGGATCATAACAACCCCAGGCAATGCTGCAGGTCTAGGGAAGAGTGGCTGGAAAGCTGCCTGACAGAAAAGGACCTGGGGGTGTTGATCAACAGCTGTGTGAACATGAGCCAGCAGTGTGCCCAGGTGGCCAAGGCCAATGGCATCCTGGCCTGGATCAGAAATAGTGTGGCCAGCAGCACTAGGGAAGGGATCGTGCCTCTGGACTCAGCACTGGTGAGGCTGCACCTCAAGTACTGGGTTCAGTTTTGGGCCCCTCACTACCAGATGGACTTTGAGGTGCTGGAGTGGGTCCAGAGAATGGCAACAAAGCTGGTGAAGGGTCTAGAGCACAAGTCCTTCAAGGAGTGGCTGAGGGAACTGGGCTTGTTTAGCCTGGAGAAAAGGAGGCTCAGGTGTGACCTTACCACTTTCTGCAACTCCCTGAAAGGAGGATGTAGAGAGGTGGGTGCTGGCCTCTTCTCACAAGTAACAAGGGACAGGACAAGAGGAAACGGCCTCAAGTTTCACCAGGGGAGGTTTAGGTTGGATGTTAGGAAAAAATTCTTCACTTGAAGGGGTGATCATGCATTGGAACAGGCTGCCCAGGGCAGTGGTTGAATCACCATCCCCAGACACGTTTAAAAGCCATGTGGATGTGGTGCTTAGGGACATGGTTTAGCAGTGGAGTTGGTAGAGTTAGGTTAATGGTTGCACCTGATGACCTTAAAGGTCTTTTCCAACCTAAACAACTCTATGATTCTATGTTTCAAATGCAGGTTAGATGCAGGGATCCCCTTTTCTTTCTGTGTTTATACTCCACCTGGCACTACAAACTTCTGGCCATGACCTCAGAGGTTAATAAAATGACAATGTCTGCAACACTTCCTGTGTTCTTAAAGAACAAAAACCCCATCTGGAAACTGCAGATATATCAAGTGTATTAAGAAAAAGAAAAGAAAACCCAATCCTTTGTATGCTATTAGTACTATTGGCTTGTAATCTCTAGGTGCAGTGTGGATATTCTGGAGTTCCAGGTTTACTGCTCTGCCCAGAGGATGATATAAAACCACTATTGATGTCCAGTCCCCGTCAGCAGGCCTCAGCTCTATGCAGATTAAAGATTCTATAATATATTTCACAATATAATTAGTTGTCATTCCAGAGTGGCTCTGTTCTCACAGCAGCAGGGGGACTTACTGGCCAGTGCCAGGAGGCAGCACACCTGAAGAAATGGGGTCAGGACCTGCTGCACTAACACCTGCATCTGCAGGTACCTCATCAGACAGACGAAGGGAAATTTGAGATGGGTTTCTTGTGAGAGAAGGAGTGGTGTACATCGTGCTGCTGCAAAAACTCATCATTCACCAAAGGGGACCAAAATTGTCCCCTTTCTTTTCACCAGAGGATGACAGGGGAAGATACCAATGTCTTCCACCTACCAACAGTTCAAATCCTTGAAGTATTTGGAGAAGATCCAGAAGAGAGAAGAAGTGGAGCAGTGGCATGAAGGTGTTCCCCACAACACCCCAGCCATCTTCTCCCTTGATGGCACTCCTGGGGAGCAGGGAAGGTCAGCACTACCAACAGCTCTCCCTGTATCTCAGTGAAGGTGTTTCCAACGTGCTCACCCATTAGCGACCAGGAAACATTTGATTTCTCATCTTCTGACTGGTGGTGGAGGCAGTGATGGGACCTATGTGATCAGTGATGGGACCTACTTTTGGAGGGGAAAACTTAGCCCCATCTTGAAGATTCTTGTCACCCTCTGGAAAAAAAATCTTAACAGAGGCATATGGGGTTGCATCAAGCTCCAAGTTGCCTGGCCTGACCTCAGAGCTGACCCTGCTGTGAGCAGGACATGGGACCAAAGACCTCCTGAGGCCCCCTCCTGGCTTAACTGCCTATGAAAGAATCATAGAATCGTAGAGTGGCTGAGGTTGGAAGGGACCCTCTCAACTAGACTAGGTTGCTCAAGGCCTCATCCAGCCTGGCCTTGAACACCTCCAGGGAGTGGCCATCCACAACATCTCTGGGCCAGAGTCTCACCACCCTCCTACTGAAGAACTTCTCCCTAAGGTCTAGTCTAAACCTACTGTCCTTCAGTTTAAAGTGATTTCCCCTTGTCCCATCACTGGGCACTCCTGTGCAGCGTCCTTCTCCAGCCTTCCTGTCAGTTCCCTTCAGGTGTTGGAAGGCAGTGATAAGGTCCCCCTGGAGTCTGCTCCTCTCCAGGCTGAGCAATCCCAGTGCCCTCAGCCTGTCCTCATAGCAGAGATGCCCCAGCCCCTGGATCAACTTTGTGGCCCTCATCTGGATTTGTTCCAACAGACCTATGTCCCTTTTGTGGTGGGGATGCCAGAACTGGACGCAGTATTTGAGGTGGGGTCTCACAAGAGCAGAGTAAAGAGGAGAATCACCTCTCTTGACCTGCTGCCCACACCCCTCTTGATGCATCCCAGGATGTGGTTGGCCTTCTGGAGCAGAGGAAAGGCTTCCTACTAATTTCCACCACATGAAGGGACACTGGAATCTAAGGAAACAGCATTAGCTCTTGCTGCTGAACATACTTCCCTTCTTGGCTAGGAGATGGGTTTCCATTTCCCTCCCCACCCAAGCCTGCACTTGCTCACAAAAAAAAGGGGAAACACTTAGATCTGCCAAAACCTCACTCTGTCCTTCCAGTCCTTTTCTAAAAGGTAGCCACAAAAATCTCCCCTTCTCCTTGAAAACCAGCTTCATCAAACCCAACAAGGCCTTCAGATTATTTCTCATTAGGCTGCTGATGAGCATCAGAAAACCTCTCAGCATGGCAAAACTCAAAAGCACATCTCCCAAGGAAGGCTGGAGAGGAACAACCAAGGTTTTCTGGCTACATCTGAGGCTCAGCTTCAGCCATCAGAAGCCTGATGATGAAACCTGCTGTGCAAATGCCACCTCTACAACTCACTTCTTTTATTTAGTGATTTTTAATACTGAGTAACTGGGAAGCAGGGCAGCACGTCCATTGCCAGCCATACATAAGTGTCCCCTGGAGAAAGAGGGACTTAGACCATTTTTGACTCAGGTATTGCGTTTACAGCAACAGGGCGAGCAGAGGTGCTCAGTGTCCCCAGGGCTCGAGCAGAAGGGAAGGCAGTGGGCACAGACTGACACACAGGAGGCTCCCTCTGAACACCAGGAAAGTGTCTTGCACTGTCAGAGGGACTGAGCACTGGCCCAGGCTGCCCAGAGAGGCTGTGGAGTCTCCATCCTTGGTGATACTCAAAAGCAGTCTGGACACAGCCCTGGGCAGCTGGTTCTATGTGACCGTGCTTGAGAAGGGGAGCTGGACCAGATGACCTCCAGAGGTCCCTTTCCACCTCAACCCCTCTGTGATTCTGTGAATGAAAGCCTTAGAATGTCCAGCATTAAGCTGCTGCAATTCCTTCCCCCACCCAGCTTCCCTGGAGACGACTTCTTAATTTGTGCAAAGTCACATCACCTCACAACTAGGGCAGGCTCAGAGGACTTGTGAGGACATTTACAGGCAGGAGCCCAGCAGAGGCACAGAACCTCCTCAGCTGTCGTGTCTTGTCGCTTCAGAGCTGTTACCTCCATGGCAGTTTTACCTTTCAGAGCACCCTCATCAGGGACTGGGGGACCCTGAGCCTCCAGGAGCCAGCACAGCTCCACGTGCCCCCAGATGCTGCTCTACACCCAATTTTACCACAGCACCGCTCACTTCCTGAGGGAGGAACAAATGGCTCAGGGGTCTGCAGAGGACAGTTCCCAGGGCCTTTGTCCCCCTGGAGCTAGCAAATCAGTGGAGCAGAGCTCACCTTAGATCATCTCTTAATAGCTGGGTTTCTCTTACTTCAGAATGCTTCTCTGTGCAGGGCAGCACCTCCACAAAAACACGTTCCTCAGGGAAAGAAGCTGAATAGACGTTGTTTTATGAAAACAATCAGCAGCTTTAAAGATGCTGAAATTTCACCAAGGTGCATGGTGCCTTTGCTCTGGGGTTGTACTAGAAAAATGAAGGCATTGGAAGTTTGGGGAAGACTGAAGTGCAAGAATCTCTGTATCTTGAGCTTCTTCATCTCAGCCTTGACAGGCTGGAGAGGTGTGTCCATGTAACCTCATGGAGCTCAACAAGGCCAAGTGCAAGGTCCTTAGTATGGATTGAGACTAGTCCTGAGGAGAAAGACTTGGGGGAGACTGGTTGAGGAAAAGCTGAACATGAGCCAATAACATGTGAGTGCAGCCCAGAATGCCAACCATATTCTGGGCTGCATCCAAACAAACATGGCCAGCAGGTCAAGGGAGGTGATTCTCCCCCTCTATTCCACTCTCATGAGACCCTACCTGGAGCCCTGCATCCAGCACTGGAGCTCCCAACACAAGAAGGGCATGGAGTAGGTCCAGAGGAGAGCCACAAACATGTTCAGAGGGCTGGAGCACCTCTCCTGTGAGGACAGGCTGAGAGAGTTGCAATTGTTCAGCTTGGAGAAGAGAAGGCTCTGGGGAGACCCTACTGCAGCCTTCCCATTTCTGAAGGGGGCCTACAAGAAAGCTGGGGAGGGACATTTTTACAAGGGCTTGTAGTGATAGAACAAGGGGTAATGGATTCCAACTGCAAGATGGCAGAATTAGATTAGAAATATAGAAGTTTTCACTATGAGGGTGGTGAGACACTGAAGCAGGTTGCCCAGGGAGTTGTGGATGCTCCATCACTGCAGGTGTTCAAGACCAGGCTGGATGGGGCCCTGCACAATTTGGTCTAGTGGGAGGTGTCCCTGCCTGTGGCAGGGAGGTTGCAATTAGATGATCTTTAAGATCGCTTCCCAAATCATTCTACAATTCTATGATCATCTGTTTGTGTTCTCAAACACCTGAATTTTGATTAGAACAAACTGTTATGATTGCCCCATTCGTCCACTGGAGGTCAGTCTCTTTCCACAGAAACGCAGTCCCTCCTACCTGGGGTGTTCGCAGGGGACAGGGATCTTACAGCAGCACCTCATTTTCCTGTCACAGGATTTTAAGGTTCCAGGTACAAGATGAAGACAGAAGCCTAGTACAGGTTCTCTGTTACAAAAGGAAGCCCTCTCCTCACATGCCCCTTCTCCATCCAGCTGATGTTTTAATAAGGTCACACACAGAACTGAAGGAACCTCCAGTGTGTTGTTTTCCCAGATATTAGGCAGGCTGGAGCAGGGCAAAAGCCACCAAGGCCCTTCTGCAGCTCTGCAGGAGCCACATGCCAGGGCTGCCCTCTCGGGTGAAGCTGTGTCCAGTTGAGCAGGGAGTGATGAACTGAGGAATAAACATGTCCAAACATTTTCATGCTTCCTGCATTATCTGGCCTTGTATTTTTATCAAGCACCGAAGTGCAGCTGCCAGCCAATAGACTTTTACTATCTGGCTAATCCTACTTGGCTCGTCTGCCAGGATGAGCCCCAGAGAAGCTCCTCTTTAGGCTGTGACACACCCTGTGTAGGAGATGTCCTGCACTGGTGTTGCAGGAGAACCCCCAAAACCTGGCTGGGGTTATCAGCAGCCACTGCTCCCTGCTGCACAGACTCATTCCCTTTGAGGTCTGCTCCTGAGCAGCTCGCTGACATCACCACTGCGGGGGCTGCGGTCCCGCCCGCTTCCAGCAGAGGACTCGTCACCCACAAAACCCAAGGCAAGCCCCGTGAAGGGAACACTGCCAGGGACTCGAGTCAGAAACACTGAGGCATTAGGTTAGATGAGGTGAGACAGTCCCCATGCCATGTATGGCGAGACCTAGAACCTTCAAGTCCTGTCTTACTGTCTTTCACTTCTGTGCTAAGAGATCAATGGTGCCTGGAGCGCCTCCAGTCCTGTCCTGACAAGACCACTGATGTTCTCAGAGGGAGACTTTGCTTTTGCCACCCCACTACCTCTCCAGTTATTTCCATGTATGCTTCCTGAGCCAATAGAGTTTTCTACATCCTTTCTACAGCACTGGGATCCCTGTTAGCAGCCGACTAGATGTGTGAGAAGACAAGGCTGATCCCCAAACCCAAAAAGAAACAAAACCTGCGGCAGGCTGGGAATTATTGCAGCTGCACAGAGCTCCCTCCTGGAAGCCTTAAAAGAAGAGCTGCACTTTTGAAGTATGCTTTAGCCACATATTCCTTAAATATCCTACCACCCTGAATATCTGTGCTTGCTTTCTGAGCAGGAAACATTCCCAGCTCAGTAGGCTCCTTTAACAATTCTTCTGTTCATGAATTAAAAAAAAATCTATTTACTACTTAAATGTCAGTTTCAGTCTATTTATCCTCATCAGGTATGGAGGCCAGCAGCAGTGCCTGTGCCATTTGTACTCTCATGTCTCATCTGATCAGTGAAGGAAATAAAAGCTGAAGCAGGCAGATGGCTGAATCAAAGAGAAAGGTCATTACGTGCTGCAGCTGATAAGGTGAAGGGAATAAAACAGTCAAAGTGATCTTCAGGGAAAAGGTTAAAACTCAGCCTCACCACTCAGAGGGTGTTTCTGTATGCAGATAAAATAAAACGAAGAAGTATCATCAATTATTCACCAAAACATTAACTCCTTTTTTTTTTTTCCTAGCACAGGAAAAATCCTGGCCTTCCTCTTCTTCCCCACCTCTGCCTCTAAAATCTCTGTGTTCCTACCTCCTCCCGTCTAAGAGACGGAACAATGCAGAAGACAGAAGATCTGTGGAGTTATTCTTTCCATTTAAGTGAGGGATCCTGTACTTAAATGCCCTTTCTCTGGTAGCAGGGTAAGAAGCAACGTTACAGCCCAACAACTCCCAGGTCTCTTATCTCAAATAATACTCGTCGTTAGCAGCTGCCTCACAATCCCATAATATTTTAACTAGGTTTGAAAAAACCCTGAAGTGAGGATTTATTATCTCTTCCGGCAAAATACCAAGTAAATCTATCATGCCATATAAATAATTCACATAAATTCTAGAAATATGGCCATGAATATAGGTCAGGAGGGGCACTAGAGGCGAGGTATGGAGCACTCTCTACTTAAGCACATGATAGACCTAAATTCAGTTTCCTAGACAGACTCTATCAGCTTAAAGAATGAAGACAGCTCAAATAATTTAAAAAGCACAGAATGACTTGACAGTCACTGAGGATTTTGAGAATACAGAGGATGAACAAAAATGAAGCCATTTTTTTCAGATAAGAATTTGTCTGATGGAAGTCAGTTGGGTACAAGGCAGCCTGTTTTATTTGTAAATGTCAGTGGTTCCTATGGGTGTTGGGAGTTTCCTTTAGAATATTTGGATGCTGCTGGCTTGTTGCTTCTGCCAGTAACCAGCCACCGATTTGCCATAGCTGTTAAAAAACACCAAATCTTTTAAGATAAGCACCGGTGGGCATCCAGAGAGCCTGATTTTCAATAATGGAGAAAACAGATGACTTCTGCCACCCCCTCCAGTATGGCTGGTAGGACAGCTCTGAAGAGCTGCTGTCAAAGGCAGATGGGACAGACTGCATTAACTGGCACTAATTAGGGTATTAATGGGACTCCCAGGCCCCTCTTCCCTCCTTTCACCTGCACTGCACGGGCAGGAGTGCCTCCGAGGGGGGCAGGCAGTGTCCACGTGCTGCGGCAGCGCGTGGCTTGGAAAGGTGACACGTCTTGCACAGGCTGTGGAGACATCTCAGAAGAGTTGCCCTCAGCTCTAATCTCCAGAGCACTCTGCACGTGCCCCCTCACGCAGAGGAGAGCGCAGAGGTACCCCCTGCTCTGGCTAATCAGATAAGAAGTTCTCTGCAGCAGTAAGAACTAATCTCCAAAGACACTACTATATTTAGCCAAGGACCTCTTAGGGGCTACGTGTTTTCCTGCGCTGCTGAAGAGCAGCTCAGCCCAGCCCAGCCCAGCCCAGCCCAGCCGTAGGAGACAGCCGTCCACACGTGGGAGCACACACCTACCTCACCCACGGATGAGAACACCTTCCCCCAGAGACCTGCGGGTAAAACCACTCCTCGCCTCTCCCTATTCCTAGAGAAACCAACATGCAACATGTCTTCTTCCATCTTGTCCTTAAAGGGCGCTTTTTTCCCCCAGTGTTCTCATTCTTTACCTCTTATAACGAAGGACGATGGCCGACTGGAAGCCCACAGTCCCCTCAGAGTCCCCACAGCTCCTTTGCAGCCCAAAGGAAGCGGGAAGGGTGGTCAGTGGCAGGCTGCAGTGGCCGGGACAGTTCTGCGGCAGACAGCCGGCCCCGAGGGACTCCAGCAGGGGTCACGGTGTGCTCTCATTCCCTGGAGTCCCTGAGCACACCGGCAGTGCTGAGGCGCCTGAGCACGCAGCGGGCTCACCACGGGACAGCCCCTGACCCCTGGGGCGCACGCACGGCCACCAGCAACGCCTCACACAGCACTAACAGTTCAGGCTGGCTGCCCCAACAAGGCAGGAACCCTTCCCCAGAGCACACTACAGCAGCTTGTGTTTCTGTTTATTTGGCTTTTCAGGAAGAAAAAAAATATATTGTCATCTTAAAAAAAAAAAAAGAAGTCACTGTCAAAACCATCTTTGGATAAGCTCTTCCAGTATTTACTTTATTCCACTCCTAGGAATAGCTCAGCTCATGACTGAATTTGTGCAGCTTCAGCTTCCAGCCCACAAGATTTCTAATGAAATTTTCATTATTGTCAGATTTATACTCAGTTCAGTTTACAGTGGGACTTTAAACATCTTCAGAAATTACACACTTGCTGTATCTGTAGGTGTGTTGTTTCCAACGGAAGGGACAACCTCTTCATCATTAAAACAATGCCTGGAATGTTCAGTTTAGTAGAATAAAGATTAATTTATTTTCCCAGGAAACAGCCAAGCCTAAAACGCATAAACAAAATTTTTAATTTACAATTAGGCTACTATATTACACAATGGGTTTATCCAAGTCTTTCCCAGTACAATGAAAAGGCTCTCCTGTTACTGGACCTGGTTTTAACCTGATTACTATTAAAAGATTAAATTAAAAAAAATTCTGTTCTTTCTGGAAGCAAAGCTGCTGTTTAATGCATTTCACTGTAAAAAAAAAAAAAAAGGAAAGCTATG
>NW_008611603.1:0-19554 GCF_000691845.1 Merops nubicus | reverse complement strand
TAGGGAAATTAATACCTCTTTACAGCAGCCAAGAACCTCAACTTGGAGCAGGAATCAAGGTTGCAAAAGGACAAAGGAGTCTGCACATTAGGAGCAGCAGCAGAGCCTTAGGGAGTCTGGTTTTGTAGACTCCAGCATCCATCCCAGTAAACTCGTGGTTCCTGAGATCGCAGCATTTGGAAGCATTAAATTTTATTTTCCATTCCTTACCAATAAGAGATAAAGATCAATAGCAAATTTTTACTAATCCAAGGAAAGAAAGACAGGCTCAAAAGTGAGATTTTATTCATATTTGTTACTTATTCACAACCCAAAGTATGATAAAACTGATAAAACCAGCTTAGAATAATGTTAGTTTACATCACTAAAGTCAATTCACATTTTATTAATAAAATACCAAAAGGAAAATGACAACATTGCAGGTTCAGAAAAACAGGCTGGCTACTATGGCTGGGAAATCTACACTACCTCAACTGGTCACAACTGATTGCTTGTTTAATGCTTATTATTTAAAATTAACACAAATTACAAAATTTCAGACACACTCAACTTCTGTGCTCATAAAATATATCTTCTGTCATATCAAATTTCAATAGATTGGGAGTGATTTTCTGCTGCTATTTCATTTCAGCATGTATTAAAAGAACACTGAGAGTACCCTCCCCAGCTACACAGCGACGTAACGCTGCCGGCACGGCTGCACCTTTAGCCTACCCCTCCAAAAAGTCCCTGTGCAAGCACACCACGGGGAACAGAACAAGCCACCTCTCATCCCAGGATGAAAACCACCATCAGGCTATGGCCTAAATTCTGTGGACACAGACCTCAAGACTCCAGGATGCAAAATGAAGCAGACTTCAGCTCTGTATTTCAAGGCCAAGACAAAACCAGCTCCAACTGAAATGGGTTTGAGGACCTTCAGCTGCCACCAGTTACCAAAAGCTGTAGTTGCTCACCATTATGCAGAGACTGGTCATACTTTATATGTTAAATTTTAACACCAACACTGAGACATCATGTTCCCACCCACCATAAAAACAGCCACCACAGACTGAAAAATCGTATGCAGATTAAACAGCAGTGCAGCAGCCACTAGTTCGCATGCAGGGGTGTTCTGCTGGTGTGTTCTTAGGACTAAAACTTAGCTGTGTAAACACAGGGTAGATAATTATCATCTACTTCTCTTTTTATTTTACATACTTTTTTTTTTTTTTAAGAACAGACAGGGCCACACAGAACAAAGGAACTTTACCAAATGTTAGACCTGGGATTACACAGATTTCAGCTACAAAGATTAAAACTGTGATCAGGTAAGGAAAGAATTTTTCCCCTGCTATGAATACATTTTTAAAAGCCTCATTAGGCAAAGCAGCAGCCTGACTCTCAGTACAGAAGAGGAAAAAGAAAAAAAAAAAAAAAACAAAAAACAAAACAGAGAAGTTTAATACTGTGTTGTGAAAAAAAAAAAAAAGGAACTATTTATAAAGAAAACAGAGACAGCCAAAGTTGACTGTATGGGAGCTACTGTTCCTAAAGAAGGAGAAAACAGGAATGTATGTATATGGCATAGTACCTAAGCTGCCATTAAAACTGCTGTAACTGCCAATGTTTTATCAATGGGATGTACCAGAAAAGAAATACATTCAGAAGTGAGAGTAGTCTGGAGTAAATGTGCTACAGGAAATGGAAAGCGATCTGTCATGACTATACATGTACAAATCAACAACAACAGAACTTATTTACAAACATCTATAGCTACCAGCATAAAGACCAGGTTTAATACTTGTGAAAGGTATCTGATTGCTAGATCTGGACTGTTCCAACCCTCAGTAATAGCAGGGTAACATTTCTACACTGCAATTACCAATGGCTTCAATCAGATCTATCTTGAGGTCTTTGCATCTAATTGATCTGTATCATAAAACTGAAAAGCTATCTTAACTTCCATTTGTAACATGGATGAGCATCTGCTGCAAACCTGAGACCTCCCCCTGCACTCTACCCAACAAGCTGTTAGCAACCTAGAGCTGGTACAGTTACAAATTCATCTGGTTTGCTCACAAAATGTTAGTTTTGGATCACGTGGATTCATTCTTCAATGCATACATTTCATCATCTGCTACATTTTTAAGATAAAAAGAAAGATTACATAAAATCAGTTTTGTATGCAAAAACCCTAAGCCCAGAAATGATTAAAAATAGACTAAGGTGGGCATAATTAATAACTAACAAAAAAGCTAACAGTCATTTTTATGGAACTCAACACTTCACACAGTTAGAGAGTTAACTGCCCTCAGAGACCAACAACCAGACCAATTCACAAGTACTTAAGTTGCTTACATAACTAAAATAATAAGACATAAAGTCAAAAAAAATATATTTTATCCCTTCAGGATCAGGAAAGTAAAATAAAACGCTGGTTCTGTAACAGTGCAACAACTGCAGCATATTTTGCACGCAGCACATGACTTGCTACATGTAGTGGCACTTAAGTATTATGTGGTAAATACTGAAAGTAAGACAAGTTTCTGATCTGTATAAGCAGTCACATCATTATTACCAGAGGTGCTAAGCTACAGCATTCTGAATAAGACCAATCCAATTTTAGCACTTTGATCACTAGCCTTAATACATGTCAACGTCCTCCTTGACAACTTGCTAAGAAAGATAATCACTGAAGCTAAGTATTTCATTAACTTGCCACTGGGCCTGGACCAGGCTCAATCTGACCAGTCGTTCTCATCAAACTCTGAATCATCATCAGAATCACTGTATTCCACAGCAATGCGTCTTGAGAGGATGGTGGCCACATCATTTCCCACTGGCTCTCGCTTGGCTTCTTGCTCACGTTGCTCCTGCACCTTTTTCAGCTGGATTCCTGTAGAGACAATTACTCTGAGACTAAGTTTTCTGCACAAGGATTTTAAATTTCATATTGTTATTGATGAGTTTTACATATTCTAACAACATGTTAAGGAAGAAGGAGGAAAAAAAAGAAACTATTGAGTCAGACAGCCTCCCTGAGCAGGAGGAGAGGGAGAGGGAGAGAGAAGGAGAGAGTGAGACAAGAAAGGCAGACTCATTCTCAGGAACTGCAGACTTCTAGACTTCCAAAACTGCCCACAGTACGTTAAAACTGCATATTCAAGCCCATGCGGGTCCCTTTCATCTTAAGGTGAAACTTTTCATAATTTTATTTGGAAATACCATTAGAACTACAGCTCCGTATTGTAAGAAAAGTCAGAACAGCCATTAGTCACTGGTTAAAAATCAGTGGGCTGAAGCCCAGTGTTGGATAACTCAGTTCTTTTGAAGAGAAGCAAAAATCCCTGTGCATTTATGGGCTACTTCACATAATGACCACAAGTACTGTTCCCATTTGATTGTGTCCACACAAATGCTAGAACATGCTTGACAAAGCTGTGCATCTTCAGGTGTTAGATAAAGGTCCAAAGTCAGGGCACCAGGTTATTGCAGCAATCATTTTAACACCAAATGTTACACTAGGTTAACTAGCCTCCCAGCGACACTCTGCTCAGCTAGGAGCACACGCCATGGGCTCAGGTCACTGGGGGACACGGTGCTTTTGCTGGGGAAAGAGAACAGTGCAGAAGGCAGTGCCCACTCACCCATGCGGATGGCAGCCAGCAGATCACTCCGTGCGTCGCTGATCGGTGGCTGCGCAGCCTCGTGACGCTTTGCCTCTGCAGCCGGAGGAACGTGCAGTGGGGAGGAAGTCAGGGATGAGCCTGTAGCTGGAGGGCCTGGTGGAGGAGGAGGAGGGCCGGGAGGAGGAGGAGCAGTGACAACAAGCCCACTAGAAGGAGGAGGATGAGTAGCTGCATACGTGGAGCCGGTCACCAGTCCAGAATGGGAAGGTGGCACAGGAAGCTGAAGGGGACTAACAAACGCAGTCTGTGCCGACGGAATCATAGGGGGAGGAGGAGGAGGGGGAGGACCTGTAGGATTGTAATAATCCACCATCTGAGCTGGAAGCATCCTACATAAAACAGAAAAAAAACATTTCATGTACTGAAAGTTAGGTCTTAGAGAATCATCCTCCCTTAAATTGCTCTCATCCAACCTCAGCTAAAACGAAAACAAAAAAGATTTTAAACTGGTGAGTTAAATATGCAAATGATTATAAGCATACGAATTGTCAATTATTGCTAATACACTGAGACTCAAAGCAGATGACAGAGTTAAAGGCAGTGTGTCCTTTCAGCCCTCCACAAAGTGAGATTTTAATCTCAGAACTCCTGCCTAGTGAAGCATAAAGCTGTATCTGTCGCTCAACAGCTACTCTGTGACAGTGTTAACTATCATGCCTGTGATGATGAAGGGACCAAGAAATCTGTAGACTATGCAAAACACTTCCATAGAAGACCAAGTGTTAGAACAAATATTAAGAGAAAATAAAAGACATAAGCATGAAGGACAATGGGAAGTAGGAATGGAAAGACCTACCCAAAGGTACATCATGCATCTCATGCGCCTCTTTGGTCAAGTTTATCAATTTGTACATTAAACTGATACATTTGGTTGATATTTTAAAAAGGAAGAACGATGAAGAGCTAAATTCTTTGTTAAAATGTCATTAAAAGTATTCTTAAGCAGAAATAACGGGAATTAAGACTTATGAAGTAGAAGAACTAGATGAAGAAGGCAGGAGTTTAAAGGAATGTTACTGATGACACTGAGTGATACATGTCAGTGTATGACAACTGTGATACACTGACAATGGTCATATACCTGGGGACTAAGCACAAGTATTTCTGTTATAAACTGGAAATAACAGAGAAAATGCAGGTTGGAGAGTCAATCGTAGCATATCTGAGTCATCTACAGCATGATACAATCATGAATTGGGCAAATGCTACCCCAGGATGCATCAAGTGAGGCTGAAACACCTTGGCTGGCTTGGTTTAAAATGGCACAGGCAAGAAGGGTTAAAACTTTTTGGGGGTTACACCTTGAATGTTTAATTAAGCAGAAGAACAAACAGGCACAGACAAGTTAGGAAACAGATATTTTCTTGCTACTAAAGAGCCAGTACTCTGGAGCAAGCCTTCCTTCGGAATGTATTCAGGCAAAATATCTACACAGGGGTTTGATAAACTTGTATCTTGAATTATGGAAGTGTCTGTGGCAGCAGGGAACTTGATTCTGCGCCTCAGGAGATCCCTTCCAGTTCCACCATAAGCTCCTTTAAAAAGTCACTTCAGAGATGCAACACAGACTGTCACACTAATCACATTCAGCAGTACTTTCCCTGCACATTTCCTGATGTTTAAAATACTATTCAAATTATGCTGGAGCTATTTTCCACTCTAAAGGAAAATAATCCCTTTTTACATATCAGGAGCCCTTGATATTTTACATGCATGTGGATTTCACCACGTTCAATACACAGTCCATTACTTCTGCTTTCACTAGCTCGTCATGGAAATTCGGTTCCTACATGGAAGTCATACAATTTTTTCTGTCCTCCCCAGGGAGATAACTGATGTGTTTGGGGTATTTTTGTGTGCATGCACTCTGTGTTATGATGGTTAGGAAAACCACGCACGCCTCTAGTTGTGCCAGGGACCCACTGGAAGGAATGAGGAGTTTTACCCATACTCTGCTGGAGCCACAGGTGCTGAGCTGTGCTGCCCGTCCGAGGGCTGGGGCGGCGGCGGCGGCGGCTGCTGAGGTCTGTTTAGAGTCGCGTGTCGTACAGTGGTGGAGGGAGGTCTGTAGTCATGCTCATGGCTCTGGGGTGCTGCCATGTACTGCGGGCCATCTCCTGCTCCATAGGATGGCACTGCTATCTGCTGATGGAGGGAATGATTTGGAGTAGCAGGATAGGAGTAATCTGTAACATCAGACGCATGAGACCTAAAACGTAAAGGTGCAGAAGAACGGATTATGGGAGTGCAACAGGGTATGCTCTGAATCCTTCACAAGAAAAGCTAGAAGAAAATGCCATTAGAATTCTATGTCTCACAACAGGACTCCCCGATGGTCAAGCACCTCTCCCTCTAAGTCCACAGAAAGCACAAGAACAAATGCAACAAAAAAAATCATGGTTCAGATTAACACATCTTGAAAACAAATTAGTCTGACAAGTCAGCATAAAAGGACTGAAATGGAACTTATTTGATATTTCAGCCCACCAGCTGCATGCAGAACGTCCGCCTCTGATGCAGACGTTAACAAAAGGCAAAAAAATACTAGAGCTTTCTGTGTATTTTAGACTTCCTCAGTAGCCATGAGGAGGCATATTGTTTCTGTCAATGGTTTTGACAGTCCATTGTTTGCAATGATAACGCTTATCAGGCCTGCCTTAAGTTAACAATGGCAGCAGAAAAAGGAAAGCAATGCTGCAAGCACTCACAATTATGCAGAAGAATGTATTTTGCCAAAGCAGAGAAAGCCCCTTTCAAAAGTTAGAAAATGCTTTATTTTGTTCGGCTTATTAATTTGGCTGGAAAGGCTTGGAGAAACCAGGAAATGTAAATATTAGTCGAGCAGAGAGTTCATAAAGATACAAAGTGCAGGATGCTCTGTCAAACAGGCCCAAGAGAGGGAGCAAAAGGATCTCTTCACCCCGTTACTGCAGAGAGCGGTTTAGTAACGAGCAATCGTGCAGCCTGGCTTTTAGTGAATACAGTCAACTGATGCACTTATCTGTAAGACTGGAAGCAAGGTAAGCAACAAAAAGCCAGGGCTTTGAGTAAAACAAAATGACAAACCCTTTGGGCATTTTGTCCTCTTTCATGCTTCCTGCCTGTTCCATTTTCTTTGCGTCACTCATGAACTCAATGCCCATTTTCCTTCTCTCCCACTCTTCTTTTCTTGTTCTTACTTTTCTCACATTAATTTGCTGGTTTCTGTTTGGGTTCAGCTTGTGTTTCTCCCTCTGAAGTACAATAGGTATAACAAATACATTGTAAATTGCTACAGTTTGGACACTTGGATGTCAATGTTTAATGTGTAGATCTGACAGTTAGCAAAGGAGAAGAAACAGGAGCTTTTTTTTTTTACTTTAGCATTAAACAAAGAACCACAATATAGCAAAAACACCTCTTTGGGACCTGATTTAGAAAACACTGCTCATGCAATAGCTGTCAGCATAAAAACGTCTCTGAAGCCAGTACTTATTTCTACATGTATGGGGGTTTTTTTTATAGCTTAGTTCCTACAGCTAAGACTACCCCAAGATAAAAAATAGAAAGCCTCCTCTTCACCTCACTACCACTCACAAAATTAACCCTCCACGCATGTAGAACACAAGATTTCAGGATTCAATCACTGATACTTGATTCACCAAACTTTAAAGTTCTCCACACATTATAAAATTTGAAAGGCTTATGTGGCATACCACATCTACACCCAACATAATGATGCATCCTACAATTTCCACTTTAAAAAATCCTACAGGTTGCAGGTATTATGGATATCTGTGCACAGTCAAATACATGCTGACATTGCTGGGAGATAAAAACAAATCGTGTGAATATGATTATTTGAACTTAGGAATCCTGGAAGCAAGGTGTTAAGGCTAGAAAAAGACTCAAAATGTGTGGAATACAGAACTCTCGCACTTGACAGCTGAACATCAATGTCACTTTACCACATCAACCTATGGAAAGCACAGTCTTAATGAAACATTACATACTGACAGACATGAGACATTCTGCATCAGAAACTGTAAAAAAAATTGTTAATTAAAGGACTTTAGACAGAGGGGCATCTGAACATACTGTCAAAACAGCAGTAGCATTTTTTGTTTGTTTCAATTACAATGTGATTACTCTTCACAAAGATCAAAATGTTACATATGCAAAGTTCTGAGCAGATTTGTTGTTGCTGTTGTTGTTTTTAATTAATCTCAACTGCACAGCAGCTAAAGGTATCAATCCACACTTCTGCAGTGGTGGCTGCTTCCTCGACCTAGCCACTCAGCAATTTCAACACTAAATTGTCACACACTTGTCCCAGTAGGCTGTTTATTCCTAACATTACTGCTAGCAATTAACCATGACAAGAGGAAATGAAATAGCAGGAAAATCCTCCAGTGAGACCAGCTTAGTGAAAAAAATTCAGAGTTCCATGCACACCACAAGAAGGTAACTCCCACTGAGCTCAGAGGGAATCTCAGTCAATGAAGATGAATTCTGCGGTGTCCCTAAGCAGAGATTTCTATTTCAAGCAATAATGTTGCAATTGGTTCTGTGGCTTGCTTTTTAGACAAACATAACATCAATAAAGCTGAACTATTCTCCCATTAAAACACTGTTAGAGGCAAAAGCATGCTTGACTGAGTAGATCATGGAAAAATATTTAAGCTATCAGCAGCATAACGTATGATAAACTAGACACAGAGGAAGAGGTACTGACAGTATCTGGGAGATGCAGACAAATGCTTTGGGAACTACAGCTACTCAGGATCAAATACAAAGCATGCAGCAAACACTGATTCCACTACAGTGCCTAACATGATGACAAAATGCTCATCTGAGGCTGAGGAAGAAAAAAATCATTAGAGAATCTGTTATGTTATTTATACTTTAGAATAATTTTGAAAGGCATTTTAAGACATGCATTATATGTTTTGTCTATTCTAACTATTCCCAACCTGTAAAAACACCTAATTCTATGTAGGATTGCTGAACATACAACTGTGGTACAACGAACAGCTTTGCTGTAAACAGACCTAGTATCTGGGGACAGGGATCCCTCGGAAGATGCTCCATGGTACACACTTTGAGACAACCTGTTGTCAGGTCTAAGCTCTTTGTCATACGCCATCATATTCCACTCCTGGCGTCTGTTCCTGGCTTTTCTAACCTTTTTCACCTCACGGGTGGTGCCATCTATACGCTTTTGCTCCTGATGTTCAAACAAAAGAAATAACAGCATGCAAAGAGAGAAAAAAAAAGGAAAGGGAAAAAGCTGGTTAAAATGCAGTTAGAGTGCATGAAAATCAGACCAGATTTACAGATGAAGCCAAGTCTTCATAAAATTTCTCTGAACTGAAAATGAGAAAATCTCTTCATGCTATGAGCCTCATTAGTAGTAAGACTGGGCTTTGTGCTTCTCCTGTAGAATGCAAGGATGAGTGTGACACCAACCTAATGTTTTTCCTAATATGAAATGTGACTGACACACAAAGCCAGAAATTTAGCTTCTTCTGCTATACATTGTATGTCACTCATTTAGCCTGTCCTGAAGCACTTGTAATTTCCTGTCCCTGCAAATCAAACTTATGAGAATATGTTAAATATACTCAGGGTTATTTTGGCTATTTGTTAGCGTCACCATCACCTGTGGCCTTGGGGAAGCACAGAAAAATTAGAAACACTTTTCCTCTTTCACAGTCTCTGTGACTTTTTTTTGTTTTAACTTCCTCTTCCTTATTAGATTAACTACCAAAATTCATCACAGTTTTTCCTCATCGTTGCTTCTCATTACCTCATATAAAAATGAATGACACTAATCCTCTCTGAATGTGCCAGTAATATTCAGGCCAGTCATATATTACAGCTTGATGACAAATCAGTCTCTTTAGTTTTTTTTAAACCTTTCTACATAATTTTAGGCCCAACGAATGTCAGTGTTTATCAGGTAAGAGTTCCTAACAGTGGGACTCAATGCTTTCAGACCACTGAAACATTGTGCTCATCTACTTCTGACTACCTAGTAGGAATATAAAAACTATCTTGGTGCCTCAGTAATAAAATAAACAACTTTGCTTGTGTTACTCCTTTTTCCCAACACTTATGAAGATGTTGGATTTTTTTTTTTTTTTTAATCAGCTCCAGAGCTCATATCTTAGCACGATAATTATTAAGTAGGTTAAACATTTTTTTATCTATTAATAAACTGGTATTAGGCTTTTGGCTGTCAGAAAAATAGTTTCTCAGGGAAGAATTACATTGATATTCTGAGAATGCAGTCATATTCAATTGTATATAGAAAAGAATTCAGTAAAATGGTGATATGGAAACATCTTGTTGTGGAATCTCCACCTTCACAGTAAGGGATAATAGCTGGAAAGCCAGTCTCACGAAAAAGAAAAATGGACATCTGAGACAAACACAAGTATTTTGCTGTCAAAGAGTACTGAGTAAATAATTCTGAAAAAATGTACTTGGCATTATACAACTAACCAAAAAACCTATCCATTGCCTTGCTTGCAATCTCTTGCTTATTCCTGCATGTCCGTATGAGGGACCTGCTGATCCACATCTGCTGACATTGAGAATGACAGAGAAAAGTCTTTTTGAAGTTCACCATCCAAATGTTCTGACAAAACCTGGTCATTCTTGGCTCCTGCAGTGAGATTTTTGATCTGATACATGTTAAGTAAAGATCATCACCTTGGTCCTTAATTACCCCTATAAAATCTTTTTCTTTCCTAAACTTTTTAGACTCACACCCTTTTTTATCTAGATTATGTAAGGCTTTACATTCTCCTTTATTATAATTTCTTCACATCAAAATTTCCCAATACAAGATTTGGAGCAGAAGGGAGACAGATTCAGTCATGTTCTATTTTAAGTATATGAAATTTTGCTAATTGCTATGGTTGAATATATGCCTGTTAAAAGCTTTACATCCACCTTCTTCATTTGGTTGCTGCAAAATTTAATTTGTTTTAATTTGTGGCTTTTATCCTGGTCCATTTATTAAGATTTTGTTATCAAACCATGCTAGATTTGAGAGGCAAGTACAAGTAAGCCTCTAGTTTAACTGAAAATATGCTTTAGTATTATTTTGTGAGAAGAAAAAACCTCCATCCTTTAAGTGTTACAACTACGTATTTTTTTACAAGTTCCTAGCTAAATGAAGTATCTACCTTTTGACCAATGCACGATGCTGCTTGGAAGACAATAATTTTGATACAATTCCTGTACAATCAGGAGTGCTTCCATGACTGCTTACATATGATCACCTATTTACAAGTCTGGCTTTAAGGACACCACTATGGCTTCCTTTTCTTTTATTACTAAGAAAGGTAAATATGTATGCATGTATAAACAGAAAACATAAACCTGAAGTTTAGTTTGTTTTTATTGGATGAGATTTCAGCTGGACAGGTTGTTCCAGACCAGCACCTGTAACGTGTGCTCATGAATAAATACACTGGAACTTTTTACTCTAACAGTACTAAACCCTACTGGTATTGATTTTTGGATCAAGTAATCTATAAACACATCTCTAAAACATTTAATTTCTTCCAAAATATCAGGGCAGGCCAATTACTAGCAGCTGATAAAACTACATATACTTCTAACTACCTCTATCTTCAGTAGTTTTAAATTGTTCTAGTAATACTTAGCTATCTTGATGAACAGCAGGGACAGCTCTGGTTTTTATCAGCATTGCCCTAGGCACTGAGTTCTAGGGGAGCTGAAGCCTTTCAAAGTAACTAGTTAGCAATATTTCTTAGGGAAGTTAAGCAACATTAGAAGAGTTACTTCTTTAAACCAAGTGTAATAGAAGCTGTGGCAGACAAGTGGATGCTTAGGTTAAGCCAGAAAACAGGTACATCATTCAGCTGTTGGCAGGAAGTGATTTCAGCAAACAGCAAACATTAGAGCCCTCAAACAGGGTTAATTTTGAGTTTAACATTTGCATCAAGGGTTAGCAAATGATGTTTCAGCGTCTTAATAATTAGAGCTAGTAACAGAAAGTAGCTGCAATACTTTTAAAAAATTGGAAGTATGAGCCTATGGTATTTTCCCAACTTCAGAACCTATCAATCACAAGTAATCAAGAATCAGTTTTTTAAATATGAGTCCTCCAAATATAAAGATTTCTACTTAAATGAATAATCATTCCCCAGGAAAAAAATGGGGAATAATAATAATTAAAAAAAAAAAAAAAAAAAAAAAAAAAAAAACCAAAGTAGAACAACTTTCCTTTGGTTAACCAATGATTAACAACTGGTCTACTAGAATCACTCAATTCAGAGTACTACTGATATGTGCCCAAGTCAAAACTGACTTCATTGAACTCTTAGGCATTGACCTACTCTGAGTCTGATGACAAAAAATGGACACGACACCACAGATTTTAAACTTAAATTAAAATTACATTTTTCTTCAGAGAAAAAGTTCACCTGAAAAATTCACATCAGAGAAAGCCCGTGTTAAATTTCTTCAGTTAAACTGAACAGAGAACAATGAATTAGTATCATATTTGAAGGAAGGAAAATTATATCCCTTGCAAACCTTCTGCTGCAATAGCTCAAGCATTTAAGGCAAATAACCAAAACAATATTGGAAACCTGATTCTCTGGTGCCAGGAGTATTTTCGGGCTTCACTGACCGTCTGAAAAACTGAGGCTAAAAACCAGCCCTAGTTGGTCAGCTGAGCAGGACTGCATTTGGACATCTAGTTCATGATTTTCCAAACAATACATATCTAATTTCACCTGTACAGTTTCTCAAACAACTGTCACATTTTGTGCTTCTGTAGAGCACAAGTTGCATAAGGAATTCTCACTTAGTAGATTCAAAATGGAACTTCAGTCACAAAATTGCTAATAAATGCTCTGGATTCATTCCTGGTCACCACTATCATAAGGGAAACAAAAGAAATTTATGGCCTGTTAGCAGCCTGTGGAACCAGCAGTGCCTGTGAGACACCTCACCCAAAACTCCAGCTCTCTGAAGGTTCCAGATGATGAAAAGCTCTCCAGCTTTCCAGCTTCCGGAAAGCTAAAACCCAGATTTCATGTCATAAAGTGACACCTATTCGTGCAAACTCAAATCTAGGCTGCTTTCTTCTTAGTTGGCTTTGTTACATATTTCATCAAATCAAATTGAGCTTCAGGTGGAATTTATCAAGTGGTATTTCTGTGATTTATGGTTGCAATCCTACATGATTGGAATTGAGCATATTTTACATCTGGTTTGTAGACTGTAAGATGAAAATGAAAATCTACAAAAATAGACCATGGATGGAAATAAGTGAGATGTGTTGCCTAAAATACACTCTAAAAGCAGTTTTATCTATAAAGTGGCTTTGTAAAGAACTGTCCAAAGCTGTCAAAATTTCAAGCAGTATTCAGATTTATTTCTTTTAAAGAGCTTTCATATTTTTCCCTTTTTAACATTTAATCAGAATGAAAAAATTAGCAGTTGATATTTTCTTTTTATCCATCTCTCTTGTGAAAAGATCTAAATTTGAAGGGGTAAAGGTGGGAGGGGGAAAAAACCAAAGGGTGCAATTATCCCTATATAGTTTTCATAAAGAAATACTGAATGAAATTTAAAAAAACTCAACTAAACTAGAGAATGAAAGCTGCTTTAATTATTTCCATTCTTTTAGTCAGCTCTATGACTTATCATACTGAGAATATAAATTATAACCTTGCATATACATTTGTATACAATTGTACACATAATCAGGTGAATATTTTCCAATACTTTGCTTTGGACAGTAGCATCTACTGAAAATGGTCACTCAGCTTTTCCAACTCTATTTAGTGTTTCAATACTGACATACTCATCCAGCCAGAAAATCAGTCTGATTTATTTCTTCTGGAACTTTAAAAATCATGAATTGACAAGAAATTTCTATTAAATGAAGTTTTCGTGTTTTGTTTAAAAGTTCTCTAGTCTGAAAGTTTTGTTTAGCAATAGGAACAAGTAATGAATAGAATTTTATAAAAACAGAATTTAGTAAAACTTTCCAGTCTTGCCCTACACTTGATTTTTAAGCAGGTACCATATATATTATTTTATAATTATACACATATTATTACAAATATTATACACATTAGCATGTACATACTGGACATTATGCATATGCACATGCATAATACATTAATATATGTGATATATGACACCTGCTTATCTATACACATATGTAGGTATGCTAATACATATGGATGTATGTGCACTGAAAACTAGAGTAGCTTCCTTGTATTTCCTCTGAGCTGTCTCTGCATCTTCTTCAGATCCTTTTTATTTTAAACTCTTCATCTCTCACTAAACCTATCTAAAAAGGGAAAAGGGCACCTTCTGCCAGGTAAGATAGGCAACCATTGCTTCAAACTTTCCTTCACTACTTTTTTTTTTTCTAGAATTATCTTAAAAAAACCTTAATATCCTCAGATTTGATAAAAAACTGACTGCAAAGAAGCTGCAGAAGTAGCAACTGATTTCTTCATTCGAACCCAAAATGCATTAAGAAAATCTTGATTCCATCAGAATACTCATCTTGGATCCAGCTGCTGAAGATATTCCAGAAGGACTGCAGACACTTTCAAATTAAAAAGCTTTTTTTTGTTGGTTTCAAAATTTTAGCAGTAATATTCTTCATCTCCTGTAATTAATCTGCTATTGTTGCTGAACCACAGAATAATTTTGCCATGTATTATCACCTGACTAATTTCTAACGGGTGTAAAAAAGTGAAGAGTTGCCATGAAGAAATTTTTAAAAAGCCAACAAAATCTATTTTTTTCTGGCTTAGTTCAAGTTTTGTTATATGAGTTGATGCTGCTGCACAAAGAACTATGAAAATAAAGGAAATCATAATTCAAATTCCTGTTTTGTCATCGTTTTTATCCCCTCCTAAATTACAGTGCCTTTGAAGCCTAACAGGGTCATTTTGCTGAATGCTAATAAGCAGATACTGGCAAAGGATTAAAGAAATTATCTTGGATGATAACTAACAGTACTCCTAAAATTCAATTTCCCAAATTTAAAAAATAGACAGTAGGAGATATAAAAACTGAACTAATTGACTCTACAGCCACATATACAGAGGGATAGCCTTTCCATGCATACATACTATGACTAGCTATTTTTATGCCTAGACAAAATTGTAATACATACATTTACTATAATGTTTCTGCTTTTACCTTTTGTCGTCTCTTTTCTTTTCGCTTATCTTCTGTATCTTGTAACATTTTTTCTTTCCAAAGATCAAAAAAGTAAGAAGGATCAGTGTAGAATTTCAATCCATCTTTCTTATCATCCCTGGAAATACAGTAGAAGAAAAGGTAAGAAAATGTGAATTAGCATTTTTCAAACCAACAAAACTCACCTTTGATGATCACCCAAGCTTTATCTTTATTCCATGATAGGATGACAGCATGCCAAGTACATTAAATGCCACTCTTGGTAGTTACAGCTAACAACTGGCTTGATTCATGCCACGAATTCCAGGGGAAAGGGGCTGAATCCACAGGCTTTTGGGACGCACGCTCCCAGGCTGTGCCTCAGCATTGCACAGCAGGAGCTGACTAGGCTCAGAGTGAAATCCACCGGGGCTGCAAGATCAGTGCCAGGACAGGATGCACAGGGGACAGAGGAGAATAAGAATGGAATTCAACTGTCTCAAAAGAGCTGGAAAAGGAGTATTTGGCTCAATCCAGACAGGTCTTAGCATCCAAATTTAGGAACAAGGTAGGTCCGAATACCTTTGCCTTGCCCTTACGCCAGTTGCTGTTCTCAGTGGGACTCTTCTACCTAGGGGAAGGGCTAGGGAAGAGGTGGTAACTGAAAGGCTGAATACTACCGCACTAGTCCAGGAGGATTTGGGACAGAGCTGATCTGGGTTTGCCAGCTCCAATTGGCAACAGGAGCCAGGGACACCCAGACTAAGCCACAAAAAAAGGTATGCTATCAAATCCTGGTTGGATCCCACGGCCTGGGAACAGGGAATTGTGTAGTATCCTGAACTCCTGGAAGGCAGTGGGTGTAGGGGGAGTCAACGTGGCAGGGTAGCTGGCATGGTCCAAACAGCATATGACAGTGATCCCAGTCGAGCTTGCTAAACTGGTGCCCTTCAGAGTCCCTTTTGACTGTGGGTCCTAATTTCTTCCTGGGCAAATTTTGATAGTGGTTGAGTACTAACTACTACCAGCAAGATCAAGAGCATTGGAGATCCAGCACAGGAAAACCTAGCCAGTGGAGCAGGGTACAGACAGATGTTCTCTACTGCCTGGTCATATGGCTATGAACCCCTTTATATTGCATGCTAGATCTCCTCAGTACAAACATCTGACCTACTGAAGAGGGTACTGAGACCACTCTTCCACACCTCCAGCTTCCTCCAGACCACAGTTTGAAGTTCATTTAGGTTTTATCCAAGGCAAATACAAATTATTTAAATTCAGCAGATGTAAAAGAATTATCAAGAAATATAGTCTTAAGTAAATTTCACTGGAGAACCCCTAATAAAACAGGGATAAAGGTCACTGACACAGTCATCCAGGCACACACTAGGACATAGCTGTGCAGAGCTTCTGATCGATAACAACTCTCACCAACTGGATGCCTATAAACAAATGGCACCGTTGGCTAGAGTAGGGACAAAAAGCATGTCCTTCAGCCATAAATCTAACAGTTTTGCCTACCAAGTAAAAGCTCTTTAAAAATTAAATACACTGCAAATACTCTATGTCACTCCTAAAATGATTTCAAATTGGCTACTGCAGATTGAGTAACTGCTTTACAGACACCTCACAGTCTTGTACCTTTTAAAACTGAAGGACAGAGTAAAAGCATGTTGTCCACAACCATTCAGACAGCAGCATTATACTCATTTCATGAACAACAAAACTGAAAGAAAACAGGAAAAGAAAGCAGGAAACAAAGTCCTGCTTTCTGATGTTTTAATAATCAGTAAGTAACCAAAAAAAAATAAGCTAATGATTGTGTGCACACATGTGAAATGGTGGGGGGAAGAAGGAGAACAGAGAAAAGGCAAAAGCAACAAATCTATCTTTCTGGATAAAAAAAACACAGAAAACAGTTCTGTGTATTATTCATTTTCTTTTCACTTTTTATGTTACCAATGGCCTGTGCTACTATGTAACACTTATGCTGAAATATAATGAGTTGTACCACATACAACTTATGATTTTAAGTGTGGCAATAGCAATCTCTGTTTCCATGAAAAGGGAAGTGCCTGAAAAATATAAATGTCAATAACCAATACAGCCTTTCCCTTCTGCTGCAATTACTTTCTGCATACAACTAGGAGATAAAAGGCAAAGTACAAGAATGTAAACTATTAATATTTCCATACCTATAAGGTGAAAGAATATTCAGAGGTGGTGGTTTGTCACTCTGATTATAAATATCAGCCACTGGGTTAGGAATGCTGTTCTTTGAAACTACCTGCTGATCTTGAATTGTTGAGCTCTTGAATGCTTTTTTCATGTTGATATCCTGTAATGATACTGTTAGAAACAAAAATACGTTTATCACAGGTCTGAAATTAATGTAAGTCAATAAACAAAGTCCATTTTACACTAGGTATGTAAAATATTTTCAGCAAAATATAGAAGTAAAACTGAAAGATTTTTCTTCAGTGGATAATCACAGTATGTAAGCACAAAAGCATAAAAGAACCACGATAATAAATTAGGAAGTCTCATTTCATCCAGAATCTCACTTAAAATAATGAGACCGTGGACTATGTAGTGGAAGATGATGCAAGAGCCAGTCACATGCAGATGTCCAGTGACCTCCCCTTTTAATGAAGTTTAACCTGGATTTCCAATAGCAGAAATACTGGCTTCAATCCTGAAACACAAGGTCTGGCTGGTAGTCCTGACACAACATGTTTTATAATTACATGTGGTATCCAAATATATTCAACTCCTTTCTAAATTTAATTAAGTTATGGCCTCCACGACCTCCTATGAGAGAGAGTTACACATCATCTACCATCTTCCAACTTCAAAATCTTTCCATGTAATTGAACAACCCTTGGTTTTAAGTTTTCCTCATCTCTCTCTAGAAGAGAGACTTACCTTCTTTACACAGGCCAGTAACACACTTCCATTTATCTGCTCACGTATACAATTCTAGGGGAAACGACACTAATCTTTTCATTCTTTCTTTTCAAATGAAAGGTTTAAGTTGCTTTTAATTGTTCCTGTCACTTTTAGCAAAACTTTCTTTTATTCTTCATATAAGTTTTTCTTAGAGGCTTTAAGTCGAGGGACTAGCTTAATTAGAATATTTCATTCCAAATCACTGTATCCCCATCAAAACACCATTTTTGAGAAACTACTTCCTATTTAAACCTGCCTATAAGTAAACTAGTAAGGTATTTTAGGGAGTTTAATCACAGAATCATTTTGGTTGGAAGAGAAGTCTAAGATCAAGTCCAACCAATAACCCAGCACTGCCAGGTCATCACCAAACCATGACCCCCAGTGCCACATCTACACATCTTTTAAATACTTCCAGGGATGGCAGCTCCACCGCTCCCCTGGACAGCATGATCCAGTGCTTAACAACCCTTTCCGTGAAGAAATTTTTCCTAGTATTCAATCCAAACCTCTCCTGGCACAACTGGAGGTCATTTCCTCTTGTCCTATCACTTGGTACTTGAGAGAAGAGACCAGCACCCACCTCACCACAACCTCCTTTCAGGCAATTGTAGAGAGCAATAAGGTCTCCCCTGACCCTCCTTCTCTTCAGGCAAAGCAACCCAATTCCCTCAACTGCTCCTCGCAAGATTTGCTCTCTAGAGCACTTACCAGCTTCTTTGTACTGAGATGCCCAAAACTGAACACAGCATCTGAGGTGCAGCCTCACCAGTGTGGACTACAGGGACACGATCACTTCCCTGCTGCTGCTGGCCATGCTATTTTTGATCCAGGCCAGGATGTTGTTGGCCTTCTTGGCCACCTTGGCACATTGCTGGCTCATGTTCACACAGCTGTCAGCTGTTTTTTTCAGCTGTATAACTCCAAATTGCTACATTCTTGTTTGGAGCAACACATTCAAAAGAGCATAAATTCAATTTTTCTGCATCTTTTTAGTGCAAGTTATTACATGCTTTTGAAAACTGAACCTCAACTGTGCAAAGGTTGTATAGATATGGTGCTTAGTCCATGGTTTAGCAATGGGCTTGGTAGAGTTAATGGTTAGAGGATAATGGCTGGACTCAATCTTAAAAGGTCTTTTCCAACCCAAATGACTCTATGACTCTTATTATTTTTAAATGTTCTTTCAACTATGGTATTAGTTATATATAGAAAATATTTTTATATATACACTAAATATTAGTTATACCCAAGAATGTAAGAAATCCCTGATGCACTTAAATCTGAAGTGTTTTTTAAATCAAACAATTTAGCAATTGACATTTTACTTAAAAGCTACCCAGACACATATTTAGTATTAATGACAATAAAATGAATTATAAAGACTTCAACTTCTACAGCAATAGAGCTAGTAAAATTTCCTACTGACACTAAAGTGACAACAGTTACTATATACAGCTTATTAATGTCAAAGACAATTAGCGGTCCAAGAGTGATAACTGCTGTCAATTTAAAATAAGAACTGATTAAATTCTCAGTCTTTCAACAGGTTGCTTTTAATTACTCTCCAAACTCTGAAAACTAACCAGGAGGCATTGCATTACACAAATGAGACATTAAAAAAAAAAAGAAACTAGGGCAAAAACTTATTTTCAATAAGGTCTAGCTGTATTCACTTCTGATTTATTACACTCACAAACGAGAGGCTTCCCTGTGAAAAGGGCTCCTTAATGGCTCTATTAGAATCATAGAATCATAGAAT
>NW_008611602.1:131343-151338 GCF_000691845.1 Merops nubicus | reverse complement strand
TATATATATATATGAGATCCTTTGGTATACTGTTTAGGTTGGACTGATAATATTCTGGGCATCTAAACCACCAACCACCCAGAAAAATATGCTGTAGTACCTAATCCAGCACTATGGTATAAATCTTGGAATATACAACACATTTTGGAGCTCTACAGATACAACTTTTACTCTGAAACTGTTTTGCTTGGCAAGGAAATAACACATCTGCATATTTCTTATGCCACTGGCAACCGCAAATTAAACATCTAATTTTTATATATTCATTTCAATTCGATGCAAATGAACTTCAATGGGGACTCAAAAATGACTTGAGTGTCAGCTGCATTGGGAATGCTCTTCTTGTCCTCCAAAGCTGGATGCAGCTTCCTATGCATCTGCATAGGTATCCTCCTGTTTGAAAATATATGCATTTACATGGGGATTTCGACTTTTCTTCAGATCTCTTTTCAAACAAGCAATATGAAAGGAAAAGAACTTTTAAAAGCTGGCTTTTCAAGTAGAATAAAACTTGGCTTGTTAAGCTTCTTTTAATATGTTTTTCCTCCGTCTGACCTTTGCTCTGAATTTCTACGATGGAAGTTTTAGGGGTTGCAGGACCAGGAGGTAAATGTTTGTCAGCTTCATAAGTTTTTTTGGAGAGCACCCAGCTTCAGATCCAGCTTTATAAGGGAAAAAAAAAAAAAAATTAAAAAGAAGAAGAAAAAATGTAAGGAAAGAAATATTTTTCATGCCGCTTCAATTAGGCCCCTGGGTGAAGATCACACAGCTTTGAAACTGTTCCGTTTTGACAAAGTTCCAAAGTGCTATACACATTAGGGAAAACTAGAGTTTGCTGTAATGTAAACTGTTTAACATGCACACTGAGGTCAAATCTAAATTTTCCCAAGCGTTTGGGTTTGTTTAAACATTAGAACATGGTTTGGTGTCAGTGAATAGGAAAACTTTAATGTTGTGGGTGGGAATCTACCCATCTTTCTTTGTTAAAGTTCCAAAGGCTACTGCAATAAAAATATTCATTTACCAAGGGGGCTATTGTGATAAACGTCCAAAGACATTATGCATTGGTGTGAAAGAAGCAAGCAGGAATAGACATCAGCATTGTGGGTGAAAAGAAACAAGTCTTCCTTTTTTTTTTTTCCCCTTTTTTTTCTTTTTTCTTTCTTTCTTTGTAGGAGTTCCAAAGTCCACTTTTAAATGAGTTTTTTTTCAGGGTGGTCTGGTTATCTGCACTCCCATATTTTTCTCATTGAATATAATAAAGCTTGAATAGCTGTGAGACTTACTAAGCTGAACAATAACTGCATATTTTATTTCTGTTTTCTAATCATTCTCTTAAAATCAGTGTGAACCATATTTACCTGTAGAGCCTGAATCACACACAGGAGACCACCTGACATAAATCAATATATCTTTATCAGGACAATATCACAACTGATGTAAATCATGACTAGTTGTGAGGATATAGTTTCTGAACTTAATCACGTGTACTTTTTTTCCATTTAATACAGAATCTCAGACATTTAGCACTAAGCTAATATTGCTAATTAATCATTACATTTTGCAATGCCAAGGAGTAGAGTAATATCACCAGTAGAACACCCTAATTATTTGATGGAAACATCCTAGCCAATAAATTACATATTTAAAAATTTTGAGAGATATTTGCATACTTTAGAAAATAAACTGTGTTTATTTCTTTTTTACTCTTTTCTGGGTTTTAACCAGGAGTTAAAATCAGTTGTGTTTTCAATTTATGATACCAAGTAGGCAAGTTTAATCCTTTTGTCCATAAATTTACAAAATTCAGGTGTCTACTGCTTGCTGATTAGAGAAAGGAAAACATCAGACCCAATGAGAAAATCACTATAATACGTAGAATCACAATCTCTGAGTTAAACTACACACAAAAGAAGGCAGTAATGCTTCATCCTCTGTTAATCAGGTTTCTGCTCTTGTTCTAAAGGGGGTACATTTAGAGTAGCTCAGCTTGAGGTACCCAATTATGTTAACTAGCTGGAAGGGTGCTCACTTATCTGGCCAAATTTACTTGTCTGCCTTTCCTTGTGGTTCTCCATATAGTCAGCATAGAAAATTAAGTTTCTCTGAAGACAGCTTAGAATACTCAGGAAAACTCCTTAAAGAAATATGCTTGAAATCAGAGGGAAAATAATGAAGAGCTTTGGGAATGAGTGTAATGGACACCTACAGTTTGATAAGAATTCTGCTTTGTTACTCCAGTGTCCAGTGCATGCACATGAAAAGCTCATGAATAGTGTATTTTCAGATGACTGTCACTGCTGTTAAAAAAACAACCCCAAAAGCAACCAAAAAAGCAACATTCTCCCACCTCCAATCCACCCCAGCATTATTAAATAATGGAATCCCAATCTATGCTTTTTTTTGGAACCTGAAGCAGCATTCCAGGACAGCACTGAGGAAGGCAGAGTAGGTCTAGTTTGCACTCATAGGCCTTTGCATAAATTATGGCTTATTATTGGCAGGTTTGGGAAATGTAAAATGTTGGAATTAAGGAAAAAGTGACTTTTTTTTTTTTTTTTTAGTCAGATGTCAGGTTGTTGACACCATTGTAGTGGATTTATAGCCTTGTCCCCACAAAGATCTGGCCATGTTACATAGATGCATTCCTATAGTGAGTTTAATTCACCTGACTACACTCTTACAGCTCTCTCTGTAATCAGGACTGTGAGGTCTCAGTTCAGCATCTGACAGAAAAACAGTAATCTAAATAAAATTAGAATACAGAAAAATTTGTCATATCCTTTATTCTATTAAATTTCTTAGTGGAAGAATAGGACCAGATACAGAACCTAATTTCCATGACTAGTTTGGACATGAACATTATGCTTCCTACACCAGTCTGAATTCCATCCAGATTAATTGCAACTGGAGTCTATTGCCATCCAAAAAGCTGTTCAGAGGTCTCTGGGAGAACAAAAGCTTCTCATTTCTTTTTTTTTATTATTTTTTTTTTATTTTTGAACATAGCCCTCTAAACCTTCAAAAGTGATCACAAATAGTATAAGATACTATGTCTTACTCATATTATTGAACACAGAATATTTGACCTCCCAGGTAAATGCTAGGTTTCCAAATTTGTATGCATTGAGGAAGTCCTGTCTCTGAAACCTCTTTTATGTGACTGTCTCTGAAACTTTCTTAAAATGTAGTTTGTGGGCTAAAGGCTCTTTATAAGAAATGGTAGTTGCACATCCAATAAAGGCTTTTAATTGAGGGGGAAGGAGAATGAATGCTCTGCTTATAACTGTAGGGTCAGGTTGCTTGCAGTTCAAAGGAAAGCAGCTGGGGCAGATTCTGATACATGAAAACATAGTTCTGGTGCACCTTCTAAACCCCCCATCACCAAATTGGCCTTGCATAGCTATAATTATAAATTAGTTTTTCCCAGAAGTGTAATGGTTACATAGGAATGTGTGTGGGCCTTTCCAGAAGTAACATGTTCATGCTCTTTTGGTCTCATGCAAGGACATGATCTGGATAAGCAACTGGGCATCTGTTTCCTCAAAGCAAAAGGAAATCATTTAAGCCTTTATTAGGAAATAGTAATATAAAGATGATCATCCCTGGAGAGCTTCAAGGCCTTTCTTTGCTCTGTATCCATGTATCTGCTCTGTGACTCACAGCATAGATGCAGATCTTGGTCCCCCTGGGAAAAGAGAACTCACATCTCTGACATTACCAAAATGGAAAAGCCAGCTGATGAAACGAATAGTGTAGAAACTGGAACTCTGAAGATTAGCTTTGAACAGAGATCATGCCTTTGACCAAGTTATCAAAATGTTTTCTGAGCCTCTGCTTACTTGCATATAAAATAGGCATAATTAAACATATGAGTGACAAACTGCATGCATTTTTCTAATTCATGTTTTCCAGTAAAAGACAAAGGATATTTTGGCGTTTTTACATTTATAAATGAACAGATCATCAGTGAAATGTTAAGAAATGCAAACCCCAACTGCCAGCTTCTGCCCTGTACTTTGAGATCTATAGATGTAAAATGTATAAATCAGGCTCCAAGGCAATGGCCATGTCTTCACATAGGAATATGTCCAAGAGAGAGGGGAGATTTCAGAAGACAGCAGTTGTTCAGAATTAAGAAATTCTGTAGAGTGAAGTCTGTTATCCATAGGATGATGTAATGAATTCATGAGCTGCTGAACATGTGCAGATTTGCTGTAATGGTTTTCTATAAAAACAACAGCTTCCAAAACCTGGGATAAAGAAGCTGGGTCTCAGTTAATTCTTGAAAAAAGGTCTCATTTCCCCCATGAAGTAAATACTAGATGCTCGACTTGTTACAATACATTACACATACTGCAGAAAGGGGAGATCAGAGCTTTCTGTCCCTACAGATCATCATCCATTTTGTGCAGATGCTGCTAAGTCAAGTAATTACTTCTTACACAGTAAAGGGCAATATTCTGTACTGACTCATCCAGGTAGATGGACCTAAGAATAGTTTCTAGAGCCCTGTTCAAGGCTGGTTTAAGGATTAACTTTAGGTGCATGAGGAGAATATAAACCAAAACCAGTATGTGATTTCATAAACATACCCCCTTTTGTTCAAAAATTGAATATATCTCTTGTTCTGCAAGTTGGGAGAAGAAATAAAGCTTGACCAAATGAGTTATACTGAGCCAGTACATGGAAATAGCCTGGATTTGCAGGGAAGTGGAAGGCTTGGAGAAGAGAGTTGCCTCAGGCATCATGAATACAGCACAGTCTTTTTGAGGTAGCTAATGTAGAACCTGTAGCACTGTGGCATTACAACAGACATGGTACTTCTGCTCTTAAAGGTCCCAACTTGCTACAGAATTAAATGCCTGTGCGTAGAAAAACTTGTGTTTGAAGAATCAGAAAACTTGTAATGAGGAAAAATTTGGCATCTCCGGGGGTTAAAAGGGATGATGTCTTTTAAGAGAGAAACATTCTTTAAACAACAAAACACCCACTTAATTCACATGAAGGGAAGCTCTTTTCCATTAAATCTGCAAGCGTTATAAACTGTTCTGCAAATACCTTTTCATTAAATTCATGTTTAATAAGCCCAAGTTACTTGGAAGGTGAAATCTTTAGTATACTATGCCTTGAACAGAGCCCAGCATGGGTTGTAAATTCCCCCACATGGTGCTGAAAAATTGGGTTAAATAGACATGGTGATTTTCACCAGTCTGCACAGTCTATGGGATTTTCCATGTTTAAGAATAATGATAATCAGTGTCCTCACACTATCAGCAAGAAACACTAGAAAGTCTGGATGAAGGAGAGAATCTTTTACCTGGGAAGCTCCCCTTGACCTCAGGAATATCTATGAAGGTTATATCTTGCTTTCACAAAGCCAGATGATGAAATGCTGATCTTCATGACTGAAAAAAAGCCTAATGTATACGAAAGGAGAGCTGCTCTTATACTTGATTCTGTCATAAATTTCAGTAACTTCTTAGATTACTTTTTCACACAGGAAAAAAAAAATATAAAATAATTAAATGAGTTAACTAGAATATATTAAAAGATCTCTTACTTGCAGAAACCTTGTTACAGTGCTGGGTTCACACCGTATTGATAGGAATTGATAGGAATTTACAGTGTTACCTTCTCAATTTCAGGTCTCTGGTCCATTTTTATTCTGTCCAATGTACTGAAATGGTAATGAAGAAAGCATTTTTTTCTCTATTCCTCTTTGCAACTCATGGACACAGCCAAGTACCTTCAGGGTATGACTGACCCAGCTAAGCTTTAACTCCATTGACTGTACAAGAGGCCTACAGCATCTTCATTCAGTTAGATGCACTAAAGTAGTAAATAAACAATTTTACCCTGGTTTAACAGAAGTCATTCTGTCTTCATCTCTATTTTCTGTTTTAAATATGTATCACCTGTAAAGCCCCTTGATTAAGACATAGATTTTAATTTTCAACCTCCAGATGTGTCAGAAATAGAAGTTGTGAGGACATTTCTCTTTTTCTGTTGTTGACATTTCAAGCAGATGCTTTTTTCTTAGTCAGATTAGCATAACATATTAAAATAAAGAGCTGTAGATTTGCATGTTGCAACTAAAAGTGAACCCTGTTATTCTTATCACCCTCATCTTCCTCCTAGATACCCTCTTGTGATACTATGACCTCCTACACTGATGAATACAGTAGGAGCAAAGAAGTAGATATTAAATGTGTATGCCTGGCTCTCCTGAGGTCAATGGCTGTTTTGCCAACAGCTTCAGTAGATCCATAGAGTCATTTCATGGAAGAATTTGGCATCAGTCCTGCATCTGGTTACGAGCTAATATATTATGCCTCCTACTCAACTAAGTCCAACTAAAGTTGGTTCTATACGTAACTATAGTCCCTTCCACTGATTATTGTCCAAAATCTATAAGCATAATTGTTACTCTGGATGACAAGGACATGAAGAGGACTTTTCACACATCTAAGGGGAAATGATACAGATACTCCTAGAAATTCATGGTACTATTAGAGTATGGGGAAGGATTATTGAACAATCTTCTTATCTTTTATCCATGGCAACATGAATGAAGCCAATAGAAATGTTTTTGTATTATACATACACATGCAACAACTCCAGTATGAAAAAAAAATAGCACTGAAAGGCTACTAAAACTTCTTTTCTTTTTTCTTTTTTCTTTTTTTCTCATTTTTTGACTCAAAAATCAAGAACAACAGGAGTTTATCCTGATTCCATCATTAAAAATGGAGGAAAATGGTTTCTTTATTTCAGGTAAAGCTTTGCTTAATGAAGGGCCATTTAGTCAACCTTTTATACTGTGTATAGCCAATGTATGTTTACTCTGTGATGTTGGTTATATTCATCGAAGAACAAAGAAGCCTCATTTTGTAATGATGTGGTGATACTGCCATGAGTAAAACCATTCATGGAAATTACCAAATTTTGACATTATCAAAATGACAGCTCTCAAAAGAAGGGAAATTAATTTCTGTTCTTTTTCACAAGTTAGAGATAAAACATCCTAAAATGTGAACAAAGTTGATATCACAGGGCATGTTTTCTGTTTTCAGTAGCGTAAATTCCCTCTGATTTTTTTTTTTATTTAGTTACCAGATTTAACAGCAACAAGGGCAGCAGATGCCACTCTGTCAACAGCAACTCTGAGAAGAATAACCTACATCACTGAAGACACACACAGCAAAATATGGAATCATACAAACAGTAATGTCCCAACAAAGGTAAAGAAAGCAGAATTTAAAAATTCCAATACACCATGCCATGGAAAACATAAAACAACAGTTTTCCTTTCCAGTGCAGCTTTTCTGATTGCAAAGGAACAAAATATAGTATTTGCTGCGACTGTAGTATGAGATAATGTCTCCACGTAAAGGAAGTATGGGTAAATAATTTCTTTCTATTATAGAAATCTGCACCTCTAAATTTCAAAATTATTCATCATATTAATTTGCAGAAATGTGTCCAATTATGTTATATGGCTATCAGATATTTCTATTCTGAAAAAAAACCCTCATAAACTGTGTTTGTGTTATTGTAGAGATGCTAGAGAGAGAGATAAACAGAGAGATTGGTGTAGGAATCATACTTGAACTAATAATAAAACCACCCTATCTGAAATCTTTATCCTGACTTTTTTTTTTTTTCCACTCTAGTGGAGGTTGTAATTTTATCATCATTTCTGTTAAAAAAAATACAAAACCAAAACCAGAATAAACAGAAACAAACAAACAAAAAAAAACCAAAAAAAAACCCACCACTTTTTGTTTATGCTCTTTTCTGCTGTTTTACCTAGGAGAACTTGTGAGCATTAAAAACCACTTCAGGAAACTCATGCCATCTGACCTTATTTCATGTGTTCCCTCATATGAGCTGGAACAAAGGAATGGGCTGGGTGGAATTAAAGAGTGGAGTGTGTGTGTGTGCATGTGTGTGGTGCATGTGTGCCTGTGTGTATAAAGAAGTGGTGATCAGACGTTACTGATAAGAGAAGCCAGTGGTGCTTCTGGGTGATGTGTGTATTCAACTCCAGGCTGACTCCTCTTATGCTAATACAGCCAATTTCCTCTTTTATTTCATTTCTGGAGCCTGAATCTGTGATCTCTGATAAGGTTCCCAAGGATACCGCCTTCACTCACAAATGGGCCAGCAAAGGGGGGGTAGGTGACGGAGACGTGTAACTCGCAGAGAGCACCAGTGGATGAATAATTTAAAACTCCGCCCGGAGATTTGAGGCAAAACGGAGAGATAAGAGACACCACAGGGTCTTCTCTGTTTATTCAGAGCTTCATCTTCCAATGACAGGTGACCTCGGAGGTCAAGGGCATTATGGGAAATGGAGCCAACAGTGGGAAAAGGTACTACATCCCAGAAGGAAGTAATGATTCACTTGGTGTCGAATGAAAAATTGATCCTTTTTCCCCCTCTTTGCAATTTTTCTCTCTCTCTCCCAGTTTTCAAGGAGAAACTTTGGGCCCAAGTCTGCACTGGAAGGGCAGATCATGAGCAAAATGGCTGGTAGCAATGGGGTTGCACCAGTGTGAAACTGGTGCAAGATAAGGATCAGGACCTTTGTCTGAGCAGCGTGCTGTCTGCGTCTGTGTACTGGGAGTCTGCTTTGCTAGCAGTTTTATCAAATCAGATATGTATAAAGGCAATACCTCAGAAACATCACAGGCTAAATCCAGCTCATGTAAATTGCTGTTTTCCACTGGAGCAACCTTAATTTGCATACACTCAGAATCTGCCCTCATATTTTTAAACAAAACACTCCCTCCTAACAGTTTTTTACCTTAATTTCATTTATTTTCTGTTGGTCTGAAAGTATTCACTCTATCTGGTGTTTGTAAAAAAGCTGAAAGAGTTGAAAATTCTGAAGAAACACCTGGTCTTCCTTGGGCCTTATGCAAAAAAACAAGGCACATTCACAAGCTCTGGCTCTCATTGTTGCCTCTTTCATTTCAGAAATCCTGAACTTGATGCCTCCTTTGCAATTAGAAGAATCTGAAGCCATTCTGAAGCCAAATCTGACCATTCTGGTCATATTTATATTGTTAGTTTTAGGATCTTACAAATTCTGACAGTAAGAAGTATCCCTAGAAGAGCTCTGCTCCACATTATCAAAACCTTCTGCTCAGTCATTCCTATTTGTTTCAATATAATGCAGCCGTGACCTCTACAGAGAAAAAAAAAAAGGCAAAGTCAAATGTTTCTCAGTGCTGGTTTACATTTCCCTGCCTCTTAAACTGCTGTTTCTGCTTTCCTGTGTTTGAATGTTACCCATGTTTTCATTCCTGAGCAATCACATACCTTTTATCTTTTTAGATAAACATGAAAACAGCAAGGTCACTACCCAGTGAGGAGTTAAGGTTTTGCATGATTGCCACCCGCTTGTACCATGTATGCACTTCCCTCCAACTCCCCCACTCCCACTGCAAGCTGGTCCCGTCTCAGAAATGTTTCTTGCAGGCTTTTGGAACTGTTTGGACAGGTCCTGAGTCTGACTCACATCACACCTCACTTACTAGTTAACCTAATCCAAGCAGAGACCAATGTGCTAGGCTGCTGCAACCTGCCTGGACTTCTGGCGTGGCTCATGCCCAGCCACCTTGCCCACTCCTTTTCATCTCCTTGTTTTCATACTCATACCCTGATGAAACAAACATGCTCATGGGCCTCAACCTGAACATCTCACCCACAAAAGCCACACCACTGGGAGGGCTTGAAAGAGTCAGGTGAGCCGTACAACTCTGCTGCTATTTGTGTTCACGACAGATGTTTGCCACGGAGGTCTTCTTGGGTTCCTCCAGCTCAGCCACAGACAGCTTTTGCCTTATTTATACCAGCTTTGTCTAGGTGTTGTCCTCTTAGTCTGAAATAACGTTGAAGTGGGGCAAGTGAGATGGGAATTGGCCCTCCTGGTCTCACAAGGGTGTTTTTCCCTAACGATGAGTAATGGTGGTGGGTAAACAAAATATTTTCCTTCATGTTGCAAGTGAAAAAAGGGAGGTGAGTGATGTAGATATTGATTTAATTTTAAATCATAGCACCCATTCAGTAATAGGCTTTTACTCTGGAGGGAAGGATAACAGCATGGAGACTAAATGGTCAAATATTATAAAGTTACAAATATTATAAATATTACAAATATTATACACTCCGTCTGTGCGTGCAATTTTATGCATCCCCTCATTATGTCTAAGGCAAATGTGGCCTACTTTCAGTTCAGAGTCATAGCCATAAAACCTGTGTTGGAATTTACTACTTAAACCGTTTCTTTTGAACGCACAGTAGAGGGTTGTACTTTTCTTTTGAGATGGACACTCAAAAATTCACTTTCTTTTCCATAGAATAAAAAAAACAAATAAAGAAAATGCACACAGTGTGGGAGGTTCCGGTTTGGTTCTTTCTTCTGTCCAAGAGGATTCAAACACACACATATAGACTATTTTTTGCCTTTGTTAAACATTTAGAGAAGAGTTCAAGAATTCCTGCAAAAAAATTATTTTTTTTTTTACCCATTAGTTATTTAGCAAAAAAAAAAAAAAGTCTATCTAGATGCTGGAGCAGGATCCAGAGCTCATCCCATGTCCTCAAAAAAGTGTCCTGACCATTCTGCATCAATTATTTCCTATGAAGGGGGACTGCTTCAAAAGGAAACTGAATTGATGGAACCTGTGGAACGGAGGTTAAATAATTATTGAGAGAGGGATTATATGAACAGTCTGTTAAACTAAGACAAACGTTTCTTGATATGAGCTTAATTTCTGGAAGGTTTTACGACAGCAGAAGGCTTGATGTTATGATATTTTTTAAGCAGTGTGATTGAAAGTGCCACATTTTGTAGGTTTGTTCTAATGATGGTAAAAGAACATTTAAAGTATTGTATCTCCTAGAGAACAGAGATGGGGAGGGTTTAGATGACATATTGTAACAGGACCAAGGCATGAACTGCAGGGGTGTTTAGCACTGGCATGTATGAAAAATATTCTTTGGAGGACATAAACCAAAACTCTGGGTTTCATGAAAAGTTACCAACAAAGTTAGTCTGGATACATCATGATATTAAATTTTTTTCAGTCTCTTTATTTTTTCTAGTTTTGGTGATCAAACACTCTTTTAGTAAGGACACTTCAGTTTTGGACACTTTCCATTTTAGCTGATTTGCTAAATATTAAATAGTAACAAACTGAAAATGAAAAATGCTTTTATAAGTTTTGGGTAGAGAGATGCAGTGATGTTACAGAACCTTGTGTTGTATCTGAAATACTGCATTTGCAGTATGTCTCCATGAATTTCAGCAAAAAAAGAAGTGTTCATGGGAATGTTCTTTATTAGCTGTTCACAAATTGGAAAGAAAAAGAAAAGAAGTAAAGTTAGGTGGAAAATCTATCACTTTTTACACTAATCTAAAAGTTTTTTTTTCCTGTGAAGTGACCTCTATCTCCCTTTACCCAACCTCAACCTGATACTGATTGAATTAGCTTAATAAAGAAGAAAAAAAAAAAAAAAAGAAAAAAAGATAATCATGCTGTTTAGAATCTGTCATTTACAATTTCCTCACTATCCACACACTCTAAACTCTGGAAAACTGTATTCTGATTCTCTTCTGAGTAATTGCCAATGGGGAAAAAAATATTCCAGATGTTATTCAGTCCTGTTTGTTTTACCACACTGCAGTGAAGATTGCTATGGGACTTCCATTGATGAATGAAAGGATGAATCAACTTGATAAAATGAAAAATGGAACCAAAGTGAGCACAGGAGGAGTCTGGGTAATTTTTTTATTCATCCCTGCTTTTCTTTTAAACATCACCAAATATCCCGTCTTCCAGATTATGGTTAGTACAGGAAATTAAAGTGTGAAGAGACTGGCTACAAGGCTGGACCTGGTTCAATAAAGTGATTCATAGTTCTGTAATAAATGTCGATGGTTGAATCTTGGACCCATTAAAATCAATGTCAGGCTCAGTGGTTTACTCAAGCACTACAGTTTTCTGTCTCTAGCAATCATATTCTCCATTTCATAAAAATGGAAAGAGGAAGGGCTGTAGATATTAAATAATAGAAATATGACTGTGCATCAACTTCTCTATGCAGCAGGTAGGAGCAGGTCTCCTGAATCCCATAGGCATACTCCTTTCAGAAGATAGACTCAGCTCTTAGTGCTGAACAGACCTTTCAGGCATTTAAAATTGGTTCACTCATCAGTGGAGACAATGTATAGAATGAGGAGCCCCAACAACAGCATAAAAACAAGATAAAGGCTATACCCCATATTAGGGATTCATTTGAGTCCACCTCCCACAGAAAGAACAGTAGCAGGAAATAATGTTTAATTCTGTTCTTTCATTTACATGTTTTACACTGGCATAATACTATCCAGTTTGGTAGAGCTACTCCCAATTTATGATGAGGTAAATGAAAGCAGAGTCAGACCCCAAAGGAATATAATATAGACCACCTGTTTTGAGAGAACAACTGGGCTAAGAAATTACTTATATACTGTACATATAAGAAGCATGTGAAAAGGGCATGGAGGGAGTAACAAAAGCCTTCAATTATCCAGGCCTAGACTGGATTACATTAAGTGGAGGAAATAAGGTTGGCAGTATGTTTGTGGATCTGAGACAGGATTGCTTCCTAATTCAATATGTGCCACGACCAACCAGGAAGGAAACCATATTAAAGTTGTGATTAAGCACTGAAGGGGCATGATTGAATACCTTCCCTCCCCTTCAGAGGTAGGGGACATGCAAAGAGCATAAGCTCAAAAGCTCAAGAACAAACTAAACAGAGAAGCTGAAGTTAAGAAAAATGACCCAGTTGCTGAATTTAGAGAGATTAATATAGGAAATACTTGCTGCATACTGGTTTGTTAAACATGTATATTTGGCTTCTGTTGTCAAGGTGATTACATGCGTTGAAACCACTAAAAACAATCCATTGCAAATTCATAGACTGTGGCAAAATCTCCAGTTTGTTTATAATACAAGTAAAATCCATAAAGAAGGCTGCAAAACCAAATAAACCAAATAAAATCGGATCTACACTTAACAGTTTTATGGAGATAGCTGTGTTAACAAAACCTTCTTTATGTGGACGTTGCTTACACTGGCAGAATTCACTTTATGCTGGCACGGTTTATAGTCGCTCAGCAAGTGCAATGAGCTAAGGAAGGAAAACCAGTATTTTGCTAGTTTAACTTCTACCTTGGAACTGGGACTCACCTCCCTTCACCTTAAGTAACTGCTTGCCTGGTCACAGCTAGTCCTTTAGAACACCATATAACCAACAGAAAGAGACAAGTATTTCCAGAAGAAGATGATTCCTACTTACATCTAATACCAACTTTATGATGGGTTCAGTTTCCTCTAGATTTTCTGGTTTTCTTCATTGATCTCAGAAATACTGATGGCCAAAATTGAATGTGCTGCCTCCTGTCATCAAGCTTTTGATATAACTACACTATGCAAGGCTTTTAAAGATACCCAAATTGCTTTTGGAGAAGCAGATGTAACAACACAGATGGTTACAGTGCTACAAGTGGTAGGTCACATCACTGTGTCTAGTTCCTGGGCTAGTTGACCTGTTCCTCTAGTGCTATTTCATGACAATGTGGTTCCACTGTTTTGGAGTCATGAGTTAGCCCCAGGGTTAACTACAAAATCTCTGCACAGTAGTACTTATCATAGCAGAAACCTGGCAGATAAATAACAAAATATCAGCAATAAAACCATATGACACACAGTGAGGTTGTTTGGTTTTGGCTTTTTTTTGTGAGGACCTGGCTTAAGTTGCTGGTTGCATCCTGGTTCACATTCAGCTGCCCACGAGAGCGGGTTGAGAGATCAGCCCTCCCTTCAGGAGTTCATCCTAGCACAAGAGTTTGGAAGCATCTAGCCTTAAAGACACTACCAAGAGCAGATAGACACCTGGTGCCTCCAACTCATCTCCTTCCTTCTTAAAGACACTTAGTGCTTGGAACGATTAAAAAGCAAACAGAGTGAGTTGAAAGAACTGGGCTGTGGACATCAGCTTGTGGTTTTGACAGGACTGTTCCATTTGGATAAACAAACAAGGAATAGAGCCTTTTCAGTGGTTGTGTTTTATGAGTAATTGTATCCCAGCCAAATTTTAATTTAAAAAGCTTCCTAATTTCCTTTCAAACTAGAATTTCAAAAGGATAAGGTGACAAAGTTTCCAAAGGCTCTTTGAGGCTTAAGAGGCAGTTTCTTTTAATTTCAAGTCCAGGAGCAGTGTACACCTCACTCTCTGATATGTTTTTAAATGCTTCTCCCAGTGTACTCCCTTTCCTATGTTATGTTAACCAGTGTTATACAATAATTCACACCACTGTGGCTTCATTAGTGAAGTTATTCCTAGTTGTCCAAATTCTCTGAGAACTACTGTTCATTCTTATAGTCACAGAAGGTCTTCAAACCTGGACTAGAGACTCAAAAATGGATGAGTATTGAGATGATTAAGCTTATCCTAAGGCAAACCAACACCCTTACAATAGTTTTGTTTTCAAAGTAAGAGGATGATTTCTGTCCCATTTGCAGCCCACACGTTAGTGCTACTTTCCTTCTTTTCCTCTGGTTCCCAGATTTCACAAGGAAAATAAAGTGGTGAACTGGGACTATGGATGACAGACGGGGGTGGGCTGGAGGTGGTGTAGGGAGGAAGGATTGATAAAATGTCAGTAAACAGAAGTGAAGACTCAAAGAACATACCAAAGAAGGCCAGCAGCTGTAAGGGGAATTGAAGAACTAAACAAAGAAAAATAATACATAAAAGAGGCAGATAATTTGAAAATGAGTCAGGAAGATTGCTAATAGACAAGTGTGGGAGAATCTGTGACAAATGATCTTGACTTTTTGGTGAGGCTTTCAATTAACTCCCCCCAGCATAAAAAGATGTTAAAAATCAGATATCTGAGACTATCATACAGTCTTTAATGAACACTAGTAACCATTTGTCCCCTTATTAAGCACTTGTTGATCCAACATCTGGGTTCAGTACATGAACAACTAGGTGAAATATGATAGGTTTTATTTTAAAGGAAGTTGAGTTGCATCATCCTATGGACCTTTCTAACTCTAAAATTTTTGTTTCTATGAACCTGAGGTTTTCAGTGGCAGTTACCTTCATTAAGCATGTGTTCATTAATCTGTTTAACATGACTCTATTTTCAGTCTGGAAAACTGTATTGGTAACAACATGTGTAAGTTAAGTAACTGCTTGACCACCTCTCTGAATTAAGGTGCAGATGACCTCTTTATGCTTTAAAAGTAAAAGTGAGATCAAAGATTTGGAAAGAAACATTGCACTAACAGAAAATACTCTGCACATTCAGACTCAGGGGCATTTTAAGCAGTCTTCTGTGTCAGGAAGAACCTTAGCTAGAGTGTACATTATGTGTAACACAAAATATCAACTACTAGAAGCAGAAGAATCATAATGCAGCATGTTGATGCTCCCAGGCCTACTGCTCTGTATTGTCTTCCTGGTGGAGAATTCAAGAGGAGAAAAATGAATTAACAAAACATTTTTTATGCCTTTGTTTGCATCTACCTATAAAACAAACATTCCTTACACATTAGAAAACTTCCGTAAGGGAGATTTCTACACAAATAGTCCTCTGTAAATACTTTTAATAAAGACATAACAATGGACATTGCTATTTTATAAATGTATGTGGGCACAGAGGAGTTACACTGCTTCTCCAGTAGTGTTGTTATCTGTGGTGGATCCAAAGTAGAAAGTAAAGCCTCTTATGCTGGACCTAGTACTATAGAATCCACACACCACTTCCATCCAACATATGTACTCACACATGCCTACATCTGTATAAATGTTTTAGGTCAGATAACCAACTTGAAAATATACAAGACCATTTATGTGAGAAATTTCATATATCCCACCAGTTTTTCCACACAGGAGCACAGCCAAGCCAAAAATATGCATGTTTCATTCCTATGTCTATTCACTTTTCATTGTCTTCAGCCAGGTCTTGTAATCAGAATGTCAAGCGTTGCAGAAAGCAATATGGAAAAATATAGATGAGATCCCAAACCCCCAAAGACAGGCTGACAAATCAGGAGCTGGGAACATGCTTGTATGCTCATTTTTGTTTCATTTAACATGACATTTTTCTTCTTTACAACTCTATGTCCCACTTAAATCAAATATAACTCTCTCACAACAAACTGAATCAAGAGCTAATATTGGATAATGTTACCTGTGACATATTTTCAAAATTGTGACCAGAACCACAAGGGTAAGAGCCTTGTGATTTTTTATTTGTTTTAATGGAAATTGAAATTTTCACCTAGTTCTGTACTTTTGCAAACCAGAATTCACAAAAGTAAGGGATTTCATAAGATTAGTAGGTTTGAAATAATTATGCTGAGGTCCATTACTTTATTTGTCTGTGCATTTATTTACATCACAGTCATGAAGTTTCATGCCTCAATTTTCTTTTGAAGGGACAAAAATGGTAATTCCAAAATTTAAACAGAAATGTGTTCTAGGCATCAAAATACAGGAACATTCAAAGTGAAAATTATTAAATTCCACTACTCTGGATCTTTATGGTTGTGAGTTAGAGGAAACTAATCACATCTGCCTGACTGATCTAGAACCCAAATGATTCAAATGGAAATGTCCTATAACTGTCATTAATGCCGACTCTTTAAAGAAGTATTATAAGACCTGTGGACAAACCAAGCCTTCTTCATGGTCTTTCCTGGAAAAAATAAGGTAGAAAACAGCTTGCGATGCTGCACTAATGTAGGATGTGCATAACCTATTAAAACATTTACAAATCTTTTTTTGAAATTGATATGTTTGCTGCTCCCCTCCCCGGTAACAAATTTGTCATTGATCTCATTGTAACAATTTGAAACTGATTGGCTAGTTGAAGTTGGGCAGTGGTAGCAGAGATGATAAAATATATATCATACTTAAGTCCTCCTAATTGAACATAGTCCTGTTTAAATTCCTCTAGGGAATTTTGTTAACATTGTTAGTCATAAGGAGAAACTATTCCAGAGGTTATTCAAAATACTTGGTTCACCATACTGCAGCTAATATTGACCTGGTGTTTTTAAAGCCTGTGTTTTATCAACCTGATCTACCTTTCTATCAGTCGATCTGTACAACACATTCAGTTTCTTTCTCGTATTCGTTGTAGTTTCTTAAATTTCTTTCATTTCCAGTTGTGCAATGTATGTGTAATTAACGTGTTGCATGTAATTAATTTTCGATCTCACCCTTTGCCCAGAGGGAAGCAAACGATTGCCATAGAACATTCTGTTTTGGTAGGACCAGATGGGTACACACAATTTTTTATTAGATAAATCAAGGTGAGGTGCACCTGGTCTGAACAGAAAACAGAGCAATATTTGGGATGGTCTTTTGAATACCCCATAGTCTTTCACATTTTCCAAGGAAAGTCCATGTCTTGTACAAACAAGCTTCTGTTATGGTTTCTCTATAATTTTGCCAGAGGACAAACCTTACTGACCACAGAAAAGATGAGTGAGACAGTATTGGATTGAAAGGTTCTCAGTTTTTCTCCTGTGCACCAGAATAACTTTTCTGATTCCTTCAGTACTGTTTAATAAATTTCTGGGGACATCAAATGTCTAATTTTTTCTGAAGAACAAACCAAAGCAAACACACCTAACTTTGAATACTCCAATGGATGAACTAAATGTGCATCAAAATCAAAGCTCTCAAAATAGAAATATTAGAGAATAAAAATAATTTTGAAATACTTAAACTACCTTAATTTCTCACCGAGTGTTTATAAAACCATCATAAAGGCCTTGCAATATTTCTCCAACATGCTCACCCTGGTTCTTAATTATATCGAGACAGTAGGTTTCTTGTCTAGCTGGCCTGGGGTATAATGTCAAGTGGAATGTGCTTCACCTCTCAGAGCTGATGCTCCAGTCTCTCCATATCATGATAAGCTCATATCCTCATACTCAGAATCACACCTAACTTTAGGTTGCTAGCTGGAGTGCCTAAATTATCAAGTGTCACACCAAATTCCCTAATAGCTTATAGTTAAGCAGACACCTTATGAAAATTGTTCAGATTTTAATGAGAGTCAGCTTTCCTCTACAGGTGTTTATGCTTATTTTTTTTTTGGTCATGACACAGAAGATATCAGTCAACAGCAAACCTAGTTACCTCTCTCAGAAAGGGGACCAGAATCCTGGCTACAATTTATATTTTGACGAATTTCTATACTATGAAACACTACAGACTAAACCTCAGCCATTCAAAGTGCATGATTAGGAGGTAAATACTCCTCCTAAACAATTCTGAAAAAATAGCATTACAACAGCAGTGCTGCTAAAATCAAATGAGCTTCCCAGTCCATATGGTGTCCAGGGTCAAATTCATGTGCAAAACAATTCCATTTTAACCGATCTGGATGTTTCACAGCTGGTCTGCCTTCTTGCTACAAAGCAAGCATAGTGCACCAGTGAATCTGATGCCAACTGTAAATCTTATAAATATGAAATAGCCCAGAGGGTCAAATTCATCCCTGATTGAGATGCATTAACCTTGTTCACTATCTTGTGTCACTTGTTTTGTAACTTTGCAGTGCTGTCAGCTTTGTTTAGGATGTATTGGCATAATAATGATAGGGAAATGGCAAGAAATATGATGGTCAAGGCTTATGGATGGTTTATACTCATATGACTACTAAATAAGAGAGAAACTGAACTGCTAATATCTAAATATTTTCTCCATGTAGCAACCTCCAGCTCACAAATTGACTGGGATCACTTACACTATGTGAACACATCGCAGTCAAGCTATTGTGTCCAGCATCCTCCTGATTGAGACATAACTTTTAATTATCACATAATATGCTATTTCCCACTTCATATTGGATTTTTCATATCCCTACAATGCGTAAGAATTTTTTTTTTCCCCTCTGTTTCTATTTATGTTCCTTGTCCTAAGTGGAGACTGTTTAATAATGGGCAAGGACTTGGATTCTTCATAAAAGCACTAAAAAATATTAATCACTTCACTTTTGTCTGTAGAAGGGGAGGTGGGAAAGGGAGAAAGCTTTGTGTGAAAATGATTAAATTGGGATTGTTTGAAGTCATTATTGGAATTATCAAGCTTTCTGTTCACTTGAAAGAAAAGTTCAGATCAATTATATGCACTCACTACATGTTCTTATTTTTCTAATAGCCTAAAGATAGAAGTAGGATTTCTTGCATACAATTGCAGTTGAGGCATAAAAGACATTTTATTTCTGTGGCAGAAGGAATAAGCTCAATTGCTGTATCTTAGTTTTTCCATAGAAGAGAAAAAAGTCAAAATCTTCTATCTGGCCTTATGCAGATGGCCCAGTTCAAGCCCAGAGAAATATTTCAGCTCTCTTAGACCCTTGAGATGAACCTTATGTGCTGTGGAAGTCTTATACCAGGGTGAGATGTGTTTTCTCTGTTAGGTAGCAAGTAGGGTTTTGTCATCCATATGTAGTAGCCCATGGTGCCACTGGATGGCAATGGTTACATTTGTCACTAGCACTTTTAACTCCTCTCCAGTCACTGTGATCATGTGCAAAAAGAAGTGCAGCATCAAGGACCAGGCTTTCTTCCAGCAAAGCTATTGACAACTTTTCTACTGCTACTTACCAGAGCAAGATTAGATTTATTATCTTTTAAAGAATGGATGAATACAGCCCAGATTTATCCCATGTTCATACTCTTTAACAGTGGCCCTTTCTGAACAGAGACCCTCACAATATGGATTGTAGGTTGCTGAGCCTTGGTGGCTTTCACCCTATATGTGATGTAGAACAGCCTTTGGACTGCTCTAACATTATGAGAATGCAGGAGAGGAGAGCTGGCATGTTAACATCAGCTCCTTGAGTGCCTCATCTGCCACATGTGCTGGGCAGGATTTGACTGTGCTGGTTTATGTCAGCAGCAC
>NW_008611602.1:113730-131312 GCF_000691845.1 Merops nubicus | reverse complement strand
CAGGAATTTGCCCATGTCCTGTTCTGCTCATCTCACAAGCAACACAAGATTGACTAAGCTGTACTCAAAAACTTTGTCTATAGCTTATATAGAAAAAAAAAAAAAAAGATCTACCAGTGTATTCCTTTTCTTAATCTTTTGCTCACCAATTATACATTCATTGAGCATATAGTCCTATTCAGGAGACAGGGAGCTTTTCAATGGCTTCCTCATTTTTCTTCTGATCTTTGCAGTGACAGGTAATATGTTTGCAAACCTATGTGCTCAGTTTTGGATCAAGTGGGAAAGCAAAAAAAAAACTTTGTGATTTACAGACCTGTAATTTATTAGGTTTTTGGCTTCATGCAGCTGGTAAGGAGTGGATCTGCAGATTCCAGTTGCAGAGGGACAGGAATGCTTATACCTGCTGCATGTAGCACTGCTGGGAGCTCCATCAACATCTGCTGTTGAAAAACACAGCATCCAATGTTTAAATCTAAAGTCTTCATTGCTCATTTACTACTGATGTCTCAGTTGTGTCCAAGATCTTTGTGCTCAGATCTTTGTATTTCTAACCCAGAAAGCTTGGTGTTATTGATCACTCAAAGTAGCAATCATTCAAACAGAATAGATCAAATAAGAACATTATACATGCTATTTTGCCTTTTTTGGTGGTGTTTTAGCTCTTCTCGATAACATTTAATATCAATAATATTCCTTTCAGACAGAAAGTCTGAAAGACATTTGAAACTGGGAAAAAAAATTGTATCTTCCATAACTCACTGGGGAAGTCATGTTGTTTAACTTTAAGTGATGCCTTGCAAAATTCTGCATGTGACTGATTTATCTAAAATCCCCTGCCAGTTAATAGGGAGATACAGGCCTTCCTTAGGTACAGTTCACATCATCCTAAGGTGGGTATTCAGACATCATACTGCTAACTCCAGTCTATAAAAGCTTTTATCTTTCTTACAAGGAGAGCAGTGGGTGACTCAGCTATGTACCCTTAGCATGTAAAGGGCTTTTAGGGACTTTTAACAAGTACACTATTCAATGTTAACTCATCTCTTCCATAAAATCAAGAGCTGAGGCACACAGAATAGGGAAACTCTGGAAACAGGGTGGGAATGAGAACTCAGGAGGAATGGAAAAGGAGATGTGAGAAGACAGGAGTAAAAGCTTGGTGATGGGAAGAATGAATGGAAAAGGTGTATGAAAAATCAACAAGAGTTATACTTGACTATACCTTTGTCCTCTATTATTTCTGAGTTGTGGGAAGTTTTGATTTTTTTGTTGTTGTTCTTTTTCCTGTTAATCTAGTTTCTGTAAATGTTTTCCCTCAGTTCCATCAGTATTTGAATGCAACCTTCCTCTTTCCTCCCACTCCCCTCCGCACACTCACTCTTCCCTCCTCCCACACTCAGGATGCTTGACCTTTCACTGATATCCACCATAAATTAGCTGACCCAGGGCAGAACATTAATCGTGAGAGCAGGCTGTAAGGAAATGGATTGCTGTGCAGAATTATGCAAGTTTAAATGTACCTTTTTTAAACTCGGCCCAAAATGCTGAAAATACAGCTTTATTTGAGGAAAAAGGTTGTTTACAATACAAGAGAAAGACTGAAAAATTTCATCTGAATTTTTTTTTTTAGAAGGAAGGACCATCCCATGGACTTTGTAGGCAGCTTTTCCTCAGCCTCCAGCATCAGAGGAATATGTGCTTGTGATAAACTATTTGACTCCAGCTGGTTTTTTTGAACAATTTTCAGGATTGGGTCTATAGAAGGTTTGGAAGTATAGCACATTTTTGCTAAGGGATGATGAAAATAATATAGGTCAAATGCTCATCTGTGATAAATTAGAATGAGATCTGTTCACTATTGTACTCAAAAGTCAACAGGACTCACACGACTATGCCATTTTTAGCAGACTACTTTCTATTTACATGAACACTGGGCCTTCAGCATTGCCCTTGTTACACAGTAGCCTGAAAGATGGGGAAATACTTTCTTTTCTTTGCAAGGAAATGTCAGAAGTAGATTACAATGATGCCATAAGGTAATTTAAGGTAGGAGATTGCAGGTTACTCAAGCCTACTCAGTCTACTCCAGTGTGGTACCCATCACAGACCATACTATAGATACTTGGTTAACAGGTTAACAGCATCTGTCTAGTTAACGTGCAAGGTTATGGTGGCAAACCAGACTGTGTTCTTCCAGCACTCTCTGATAGAGAAGGACAGAGTCTGGACTGCTGTGTAAACAGCATGAAACTCAGCCTGGGCTCATTGTCTGCTCATTATCCCTTTTCCAGTTCCAGACATCCACATTCTTTCTCCTGGGAGCTGGATTATGTATACTGGAGATTTACCAGTGAGGACATTAAATGAATGAGGGTTGCACTGGAAATGAGGCCAGGTTCCTTTCCCAGACTGCTGACTATCTGTTATTAAATCCTACAGAGATTAGTCAGACCTTTTTTGTACAGAAGATATTGTCATCTTCAGCATACCTTGAAGGGAAGATGGTCACTTATCTTTTCAGGTATCTGGTCATTCATAGCACTTGTAATCTGACAAGGGCTGGGATTCATGTTTAGAGACAAGGTGTAGGTGAAGGATAAAAAGTAGGTTGCTTTGCTTCGAAAAACACTTAAGCTAGAGAAAGCTGAGGGAATACATTGTCTTTATTCCTGTGGAGATCATGCATGGGATAGAAGAGGTAGAGATTTCATTAGAGTTGATGTGCAGATCCAATCTAACACATTTGGGTTAAACATGGCATTTATGGCATGACCTTCTGAAGTGAAAATAACTACCTTACAGATCACTCCCTCTTGTAACACCTCCTGTTCGTGATGATAAAATATATTAGAAAATAGGAGGTATTAGAAAGCAAAGGGTGATACTTTTTTTTTTCCATCTTAATCTGTCCAAAGAAGCCAAATGTTCAACTGTAGTGAAAAATTCTAAATCCAAAAGTGAATATACCTCTTATTTCTGTTTATTGTTACACAACTGGAAGTCTGCAGTGACTCTGTTCAAGCCTCAGTGCACAAATGGGGCCCATAAATTAGGTATTAAAGAAAAACAATTCTTAGCCAACCAGTTACCTCAAACTGAACGTGCAACCTTTTGCATCAGGTTCATAAGCTATTGCCATCTAAAGCAAAGGGCAAGACTTTATAATTGCAACCTCTGTTGCAGCTACATGTGTTCTGTTGCTTAGACATGGTACGTGATGAATAATATAGACATATTTTCAAGCCATCAAAACAACCCCTAGGCCCTCTCTGACAAACCTTATGTCAGAGGGCTAGCTGAATGAGTTCCACTGATGGCAGTCACTGTAGTTTTATGGAATGTTTGCACTTCTGAAAGAAAGAAAATATGATGCAGACTAAAATCTCTCACATGCCTTCAATTACATCAGCATTGACTACAGAAGCGCTCCTTATTCTCCATGCTTTTGAGTGATTATTTGAATTCAGTCAGAGGAGTCTGGTCTTAACTTTGATGTTTCAAAAGCTTGAAGAGAAACTGCAATCAGAAAAAAAAATCTAATTAAAAGAAAAAATTATGAGATCTGAAAAAAAGTTGCAGGAGTCAGAAGAGAGGGGGAGGGAGGTACATATTAAGAGCTTGCTTTTAACTCCAGAAGTTCCCCTTTAATGTAAAAATAAATAAACTAAAAGCCTTTGTTTTTAAAATTCATTTTTTTTTTAATGATAGTGAAGAAAAATTTGTGCAACTACATAGAAAAATAGAAAAATTCCAATTTAGAATTCCATCATGAAACGACACCATTCTAATTTCTCCAGGCCACGGTTTGTTAATATTCCACAAAGTCCCAGGATGCAACTATAAGACAGCATTCAAATCTATGAACATGAGGCAATCATGCTCAGCAGAGTATAACAATAATTATAATAGAGATTAAATAAAAATAATTAGAAAAAGTTCATCTAGTTTTGATGTATTAATTATTCTGACCCTGTTCTATTCAGAGTCTAATTATCTGGTTCAGTGAAAATGCCAAGATTTCTACGACTCATAAAAATTACATTCCAGTAATTATGTCAGCAAACTAAACAGTATTCATTTACCATGCCTTTTTATGCACACATTTGAATATGCTTTTTTAACTGTTTTTGCTCTTTGTTCCTATTCATGGGAAATAATACCTGTAGAGAAATTTGAAAGTCAGTAGCACTCTAAACGTAACGTGCAATTCTTGCTGATATTTTTTCTTTTGTGAGGCTTCTGTAAGTCTCATATAACCTTTGTTTAAAAAACATGAATTAAAGTTCACTCTTCAGTTGTTGCAAAAAAGCATTTTGAAGCCTCGGCTGTAAAAAAAAAAAAAAAAAAAGAAAAGAAAAAAGTTTAAAGTGGCAACACAAAGAAGAATTTCCTTTCAAATATGTTGGCCCTAATGGAGACTCCAAACCAGCTCATCCCCATGATGACCATGGTGCAGTGTGTTTTTAGAGGGACAGATTCTCATCCTTGCCTGTCCTCTTTATTGCCTCATGTAAATAAAATGTTTTTCACTAGCTACACAATACTAGATGATGTGAATCATTGAACCTCAACAGAATGTGAAAAAAAGTTACAGTCAGGTGAGGATCTGGACCTTATTCTGTTGAGACTGAAGATGACCCTTTTTACAGAGAAATGAACTTCATCCCACAATAGGGCTGTCAAGATCTACTTGGTGTTATCTAATTTTGAACTTTCTATTTTTATCTCACACTGCAGCCTTGTCCCAGCACTTCTTAAACTGTTAATGTCTGTCCAGATGAAATGGTGAAGTAAATCAGTCTCACCCATTAAGAGGCCAGTAAAATTACCCTTAAGTTAAGAAAAGGGTGAAAATGGGTCACAGTATTTCACTGTTGAAAGTAGCATGGATACTATGTGAGGGGATACAAAAATAGAGACAAAAGCTTTCAGTAACAAGGAAAAATCTTCATTACATAAAATTTATTTGTACCTGAGGGAACAGTCTAACAGTCAACAGTTGTCTGAATAGTACAGAAAAAAAAAAAAAAAAAAAACTAAATGAAAAATGTTGCAAATATTTAATTGAAAGTGAATTGAAAACTGGTTCTGCTCATATTCTGTGGTCAAGATACTGTTACACCTGCATGGAACAGGATTACAAATACATATATTTTAAGGGTGGGGTGTTTTTTTGTTTGTTTGTTTGGGATTTTTTTGTGGGTTTTGTTTGTTTGTTTGTTTGTGATGTTTGGTTGGTTATGGTTTTGTTTTTTTGTTTGTTTGTTTTCTCAAGAAAAAAGTGACTGTAAGCAGATATCCCTAAACTATCACCTAGAGTTTGCCCAAAACAATATCCCGTGTATATTTGATGGATTAATTTCTCCATCTCCTATTGCTGGCAGTAGTTGACTGCTTGCATAGGTGATCAAGCAGCAGAGGAATCCAAGATGATGACAGGTCCTGAGACTTTTCTCCATGTTGTTTTTGTTCACAGTTATGTGGCTATAATCCTTACACCTTTTTAAAGTGGAAATTAATGTCTGTTTCTTCATTAATTCTTATATTGAAACAAAATTACATCTAAACTATCAGGAAGTATTTCAGTTTCAACTGGCTGCTGAAGTTTTCCTTTAGGAAGAGGAAATGCATAAAATGTCTTAAAATTTCCCACTCTGTTTACCTGTCACTTCCGAAAAATGTGTATCTTAGGAAATTTCAGAGTCTGGCAGGTTTTTTTCAGTCTTTCCTTAGAGTGTAAACCACAGTTCAAGTACACAGTTTTCTATTTTTTTTCCTCTATTTCCAGCTGGTACAAGTCAATCCCAAATGTACCTTCTCAAGTAACTATCATTGTGATATTTTCTGTTCAGCAATCAGCAATACTGGTTTTATGACTTTTTTTTTTCTCCTTGCTTTCTGCTTTATTGCAGGTTGAAAGACTTTGTAATATTGGCCAATCTAATGAGCCATGAAAGAACATAAAATTTTACAAGGAAAAGATCCTAAATACACAGGTTCTAATCTAGTTCTGCAATTGCCACTTCTCTAAGATGTTTAACTATTTTTGAAATATCGCAGTGTGAAGGTTGCTGTGTTCATAAACTATGCATTGCTTCAACATAACTACCTAGACTTTCACTTCTTTTGCTTTGGGAGGAAGAAACTCCATTGCATATTTACCTTCCCACCAACATAAACCCCCCAAAAAAACAAACAAAAAAATAACAAAACCAGCAAATAAAAACCCCACAACTTTGTTCATGTACTGAAAATTAAAGTCTTATTATGGTTATACACGGAGCTTTCAGGTAGGAGCAATACACAGCTGTGCTGGGAATAGTTAACACAGAAAAGATTATGTCCTGGAAGACTAAAAAGGTGCTGTTGGCATGTGTTATAGAGGACTATTTCTCCCATAAAAAGACTGTCTGCCTTAATCAGTAAGAAAAATTCTTAAAAATAGCTGTGGAATTAGAATAAACAAATGCACCCTTCCAGTATAACAGACTTTTTAATTCAAGTATTATGGCTGATTTTAGAAATAAAGGTGTCAAATGTGTCAATGGACGAAATATCTTTTCCTTGCTATCAGTACAAGTGGACTGTTATTCAGCTTGAACCTCCAGTACTACAAGCACAATTTATTGCAAGTTGCTTGCTCCTCCTACGTGTTCCCCAAAGGTTTTGTTGAGAAGAGAAGAGAAGAGAAGAGAAGAGAAGAGAAGAGAAGAGAAGAGAAGAGAAGAGAAGAGAAGAGAAGAGAAAAGAACAATAATGTTTATTTCATTGTTATCTCCTGTACAGGCAAATTTTGCTTACCCTGATGTACTAAAAAAAAGAAAAAAAAGAAGAGAAGAGAAGAAAAGAGAAGAGAAGAGAAGAGAAGAGAAGAGAAGAGAAGAGAAGAGAAGAGAAGAGAAAAGAGAAGAGCAATAATGTTTATTTCATTGTTATCTCCTGTACAGGCAAATTTTGCTTACCCTGATGTACTAAAAAAAAAAAAGACCAACCAAAACCAACAATTAACAATTACCTACACTGCAGCAGGATAATTGTTCATTTAAAAAGAAAAAACTCAAGAAACATTCACTCAAATATACCATAGAAAACCTCATTTTATTATGATCTAAAATATGTCTGTTGTGAAAGGAATAAGGTAGTGATTCCTTATTATTCCAAAGAAAAGTGGAGTTATTTGCCATTGAAGTGAAAACATTCCTACAAAAAAATGACAGAAATAGCAAATCAAAGCCTCTCTCTCTCCCTGCTCAAACACCACCTCCAACCCACCCCCTTCCTTTAGCTGGAAAGGCTCAGATCATTTAGCAGTACCTATGTCAGACCACAGCATTTTGATTTAGTGTTGAGACGTCAGCTTAAATTATTTCTACGGATAGTTCCCTTATGAGAGGAAAATTATCTCCATCAAAAAAATGTATCAGATGGGTGGGCTGCAGCTATCAATTACCGCTGAGTACAAGCTTTGGCTAAATCTTGTTTGCTGCTTATTCCCTTGTGGGCCAGAGGTTAACCTGTTAAGTTGAGAACTGATCCCAAAGTAGACATTAATGTCTTAATGCATTTAGTGACTGTGGATCTTTTTGGCGGCAGGCCCCTGGGATTGTATTGTTTCTCATACTTGACTAGGTCACCAATTGCAGAGGGCACCTGGAATGCTTGAATAAATATGGCTCGGTTTACCCTCTTCCCCCAGTTATTATTTCAAAGCTGTATGTCTTTCTACTGTTAGAGAGGTTCATGTGTCATGAAATATTTTCAAGGAGCCAATAAGAATAATACAACTGGGCTTTGAAGCAGCATGGCCCACCTTTCGTTGTGTTGTTCCAGGAAAGGTTATTGTAGCTTTATAGGACTGTAATTTTTACAAAAGGAAATTATTTGGGTTCCACCTTTATCTGCATCATACTTCAGAATTAGAAGGGAGCTAAAATGTTAAAACTGTTCACCACAGGTCAAACTCCAAAGTTTAGTACGAGTGGTTTTTTTGGTTTTTTTTTTTTCCTTTGGCATTTGCATTTAGGTGTTCTACTAGGTAATGATAAATTCAAGGATTAAATTGTAGCACAAAATAGGTAAGAATGCATAGGTACTTAGCATATTTTAAAGGCCTTGTAGGACTTTTCCAGCCACTGGCATTAGTCTCAGAATCATGAAGTCTCAGAATTCGTAATGTATTTGCACTGCAAAATCCTCTGTGCAGGGGCTTGGGAAATACTGTGTTTGGGTAGTGTCTGATCTTTACCTCTGCCCAGCCATAGTCTTAGGTAGAAAGACTCACAGATGTGCTGTACTGGGCTTTGTACCTGCGAGCATGGCTTTGCCCCTTTGAGGTTCTCTGTGGAAAACCGAGTGATTGTATTTCACAGGCAGTAACACTTCTGCAAACTGGATTCTGGTCTTTTCAGCTGAAATTGTGTGTTTTCTGGGATTACTATGACAAAGAAGATAGGCAAAGCTTTTCAAACCCTGTGCCAGAGTTTCTAGGTAACATGGAAATTAAATAAATAAATAGATAGATAGATAGATAGATAGATAGATAGATAGATAGATGGGGGAGGGAACCACCAAAAAACAAGAAAACCCACAAACTACCAAAAACCCTCACACAGGGAATTAACCACAAATTTCACAACCAGGACTATGTCTACAGGTATTTCATATCAATTACAGTGGCTGCTGATGAAAGAAAATGACAGTAAAAATAACCAGACTTGATGGAAAACAACAGTTGTATGAAATAAATAACTGGGAGACGGTGTTCGCAAAAGCCCTGTAGTGAGGGGTTGCTCTTCAAAAAGTACCATGTTATCTTCCTGCAAAGTCCCAAGCTTCAGAGTCTTTTTAAAGGACTCAGCTGCTCATGGGTGATATCAGCCTTTAGCTGGATCAGTCCCAAAATGAGCCACCCAAGGATCAGACCACACTGTTTGCAGCCAGGACTGTGCATGCATAGGCAATTATTCCAAGAGAAAGTGATGAGAGAAAATGTAATGTAAACTCTGCACTCAGCCAATAAATCTTACAGTAGCCTAATTTTTCTAGGACTGATGCCTTAAGCAATACCTGTGTGGGCCGGAAAGGAAGGAATTAAAAAAGTCTTGAAGTTTCTAAAATTCCCTTATCCTGCTTATCAGAGCACTGCTGTTTCTCTTAAATTGTGACCTTTTCCTGGGGATTTTGCTCTCCAGATAAAGCTACAAAGCCTTTGGGTTACTGCAGGAGACCTCCCCGTCCAAGAGTGGACCAGAAACACGTATCATGCCCAACTGCAGCTAATTTCATGCTGTCAAAGCAGACTGAAGTCTTTGAGTCAGCAGCCTCTGCTTGTTTTCAAGAGACTTTGTAAATCTGACCAGTGTCAGCTGACTGGGGTTGAGAAATAAAAATCTTTCTTTTTGGACATATTCTCTGCTTTTTCTGTCAAGTACTTTATAGTCAATATTGCAAACAGGTAGTCAGCTCAGCTGCAATCTGCTTATGGACACCATGCACTCAGAAAAAAAAAAAATAGTCTTAAATCTTATGATATCTATTCCTGTACCATGGAGGAATATATGAGATGACTTCACCTACCACAGTCAGTGAGGAACCCATTGTGTTTGAACATTACTCATGAGAGGGACTGAAAAATGATGAAGAAAAGATGAAGAAATCATAATAATTCTAAAGGGCTGAGGTTGTTTCTACTTTGCAAAGACAAAAATGAACAAATATTCACTTTGTCCAAATTTCACCACAGAGTCTTTTCCCCTCAGACTCACTTTTTCATGTTTGTTTTAAATAAAACATGAAGTCTTCAGTTATGAACTTAAGAGTCATCTGGTTTCAGTCAGTAAAAGAAAAATTTCAATAGTCATGTTGAGAAAATATTTTCTGAATGTTTTTGATAAGTGGATTTTAAAACATCAGTTTGGTTTTGCTGGATTTTTTTAGTTTCCTATGACTTTTGGTTTTGTTTTTTATTTTTTTAACAATTTAAGTAAAATTTCAGCAGAGAAAACAATATCAACCAGGAAACAAATCCCTAAAAAATACATTCAGCTATAATTTCTCCCAGGAAGGCAAGAAATCTCTTGCACCTCTTAGTAAAAAATGAAGTGTATAATTTTTAAAAATATAGAACGTACTTAACACTAATTTCATATTTGCACCATATTTATTCTTATTGAATTATAAAGTTGAACTAGCAGAACTAGCTAAGCTAAATTTTGCTTGTTGTTATGTCTTTTACTTACCACAGCTCATAATGACATATGGGGACAGTTAAATCACAGGTCAAGTAAAACACTGTAACTTATTATGCTATGTTAACCACTTGTGAGTCTGAGCCCAAACTTGCATAAATTAACTACATTAAATTCATGGATTTAATTAATGGAAATGTGCCTATATGGACAGTTATTGTGGTTTAAAACCAGCTCACCTGAGAATACTTAACCCTATTCTGCTATTAGTTTAAATCAGAGAAATCATGTTTTTAAGCAAGTCAAGTATTGAAGAGAATGGTGAATAGGAAATAAAACAAATCCAAAATTTTGATCAGCTCTATTTTTCATCCAGGAAGGCGGAAATGTTTTGAGCCTTTGTTGGGATTGTTGTGACTTTATTATAAATTACTCAACTGTTACTCCACTCTCATGAATTACTTTAGCTTTTCTGTGATTGTGGGATACTTAGTCACCCCATTTTTTCATATATTGAGTGTAAGGTGAATTCATTGGCAGACCTTAGATATACTTTCTTGAAGCATATATGACTCAAGGTACATTTGCAACCGCCTTGTTAGTAGCAGTACTGTAAAAACTCTTAGGATTTTTCACAGAAATTAACCTGTAAAAATAAAAAAAAAAACTATTTCTGTGAGTGGTTATGCTGACTCAAGCTGGTCCTATCTATCCTGTCCACATTTTTAGTTCTTACCCCTACTCAGTCTCAGTCTTTTCTATCACATAATAGTAGTGTCACATGGTGAACAATAACATCTTAGACATTTGGAATAAAATAGGTCTTTTTATTTTCATTTGTGGTGACCTTTTGACTGCTTAATTTTCAGTAGAATTGGTTGCCTGGTCCATTTTTATTCCTAGTTCCATGTCAACATAAATTGCATGAAGTCAAGGAAAAACAACTAGGAGGGATGTGGAAGGGGAAAGCTTCTCTCAAGCCTCTCAACCTCCAGCAGGAAGGTATGTTTAACCATCCCTAGGATTTTTATGCACCAGCAGGGAGGAGAAAGGCACAGCAGTGCCTGAGTTTCAACTTTGAAAATGTCATGGTGGATTTAGGTACCTAAATCCCTTTAATAACCCATCCCTAAGTGATTTGGCTGAGGTCATAAAGACATTTTACAACAAATCGGGGAATGAAGCCCAGATGTGCTATCGCCCATATGGGTATCTTACCTCCTGTTCTAGGTTTCCCCTTTTCTCCCTGAACTCTACAGAGATATGCCTGCTATACCATTGCACTCTTTCCTTAAAATCTTCAAGATGAGCAAAATTTGCAGCCTCCATCTTTGGTGGTTTAGAGCATCAAGTACCATCATCAAATTACCACAGAGGACAGGATTTGAAACAACAACAACAACAACAGCGAACATGCAGAGTTTTTTTTTCCTCTATTTCACTCCCAAGGCGAGGAATTTTTACAATACCCTCTGGAGTTCCCCTGGCCTCAGCATCAAACATAGAGTGCAGCAGCCAAGAACAGGCCCACACCCTTGCACAACTTGCCAGCAATAATTAATTAACTAAGGAGCAAACAGCAGCAAATATTCCCTGCATAGGATCACACGGTTTCATTTGGTTACATTCCAGTGATTGGAGTGTCACCCCATCTCTTTGTTTTGCCTTTTTTGTTTTTTTGTTTAGATGTGTGGGTGTTCTTTTTTTTTGTTGTTGTTGTTCTTGTTGTTGTTTTTCTTTAAATGAAAACTTAGAATCTCACTTAATAAACTAAATCTTAAAGCTGGGCACCAGGAATGAACATAGAAATCCCAGAAATTTAATCTCTCTTATGCCTTTGCTAAACTTACAATCTCTGTGGCTCATTGACATCCTTTTAAGCAGGTTATTGCTCCTGCCTGGACAGGGTAGCTGCTTCTTTGCAGCAAGGGTCTGCTCCTACACTGAATGCTTCCAGAAGCATCGCTCCTCAGCAGGTATTTTGGCACAGCTTTGTCAAGGGACTCATAAGGGACTTCAGCAGCTAGCTGTCAGCACCACTTGGCTGATGCTGCTGCTACTTAGTAATAATGTTCTCCAGAAGCCTCAAATGATCAGAAGTACCTCACTTTTGTCAGGACTTTGGAGCCTGGTTTGCAGAGAACGGAAATACAGATGATGTGGTTTTTTACTTATTTTGCTCACAGGGGTTCATCTAGTAGGTGTTTTCAAAACACGTGAGAGCAAAGCATATCTGCTAAATTAGGGGCAGGTACTGCAGTCCCATTTTGTATAAAGACTCCCCAGCCAGCATGTACCCCACTGCCAGGGACCTACATTCACTTCTGTCCTCACTCCACACCTCTCATCTAGCAGGTAGACGTCCTAACCAGGAGGTTATAGGGACCAGAGCTCCTCCTTTCAGGAGGGTTCACATCTCTTGCAAGATGCAGAGAATCACACTCCATAGGTCACATCCCTGTCCCAGGCTCTGTGGTGTGGTCAGTTGGTTATAACTGATTGTAAGCAAAAGGAAGGATAAATTGATGGAGATGTTCTAGGGACATGGATGATCTCAGACCTCCTGGCTGAAGTCATTGCAGTTTGCAGGCAATAATTAATATTTTTAAGCCCCAAATAAAAGTGCATCAATGTGCAGTAGGGAAGCTGTGGTTGCTGTGTGCATATGAGCTTCTCCTAGAGTTTCCCCTCTCCTTGTATCTCCAAGGTACACCTTGCTGTGTGGATCTTGGCTATAAAGAGGTCTCGATATGGCACTGTGCAGTTTCATAACCCACCTAAGGCACTCACCTGGTATGAAGGAAAGGGGAGTTTGGGTTCTAGCCTGGAGGACACTAAATATTTCAATACCTGTTATTAAGTATTCAATACAGTGGGAACCTGAGTCTCTCCTGTCATTAAACTATACATCTGTGTTTAACGTTAGTTTTCCTTTAACTGAATCCATGCAGAGTGAAATAGTCTTGACCTGTATTATTGTGGGAACTTCCCCCTGCACTTCACAACTCAAGACAATTATCAAAGGGTGTTGAATATGGGTTAAAACAGTTCCAAGAGAGAAGGGATTCAGTTAAGTTTCCCACTTCTTAATGAATATTCTATATTTTTAAAAGAAAGAATTGTTGCATTTATTCACCCAGCATTGAAAAGAAACACTCTAACTCAGAAATGTTCTGGAATATGCAGCTCCAGCACACGGAGGCTTGCAAGCCCCAGGAATTGGTAAGAAATAAACAAAGTGCTATCTCAGTCATTTCTTTCTGGCAGAATTCGGCAGGTTTTTGCTGAATATGATGGCTTTTGTGGCCCCTATTGACAGGCAATTAGAACTTCAGCTTGCAGGTAGCTACATGAAAATTGGCTGCGACACTGCTCACCATTGTGATTCCCAAGTTCCCTTAGTGAATTGACCTTTATGAATTAAAAGGAACATTATGAAGGGCAGGCTCGTGTGCTTTGGCTTTTGTGCTCTGCAGAACACTGGATGAAGTTAGGACAAAGACAGCAGGAAGAAACTGGAGTCTCTTCCTTGTCAAGTCACACTACACGTGTCATGCAGGTGAGAACCTGGGGATGGAGTGTTGTGACCTCCTCACATCTTGTTCTCAACCCTCCACAGCATCTAGCCTATATATCTATATATGGCAGCTTCTTTAGGTATGTTTCTAAAATTGCCTCCTTTCTCAGTAGTCCTTTTCCGTGTCCAAGACTTTTAGAAGTTTTATTATTTCTTCAGCATGTCTACAGGCTCTACCAGCACTCATTGGGATGTTGTCTACTGCCTGGGCCTGTCCTTTGTATAATTATTCCCACCTAGGTGAAGCAGTTATAAAACCAACAACAGTTCTAGGAAGCTCAGATTTTCTACATAATTCATCCCCCAAATTTGGCCTTTCCTTTACTGGATTACTCCATCTGTTAACAAACATGAACCACCTATCTACTCCCCTTAGAGCACTCATTGGGCCAAGTCATATTTAAACATATTTTATAATGTATAGCTTGTCTTGTCTTGACCAGATTTTTAATGCAAAAGGCTAAGTGAATGAACATGACTTTAGGTACATGCTGATAGGCTGAAGAGAGCCTTAGTCAGATAATGAAAGTGGTCAGAATTTACTCAATGAGACATTCTTGGGAAACCTTCTCCAGCTGTAGGTGTAGCATTTGAAAGCCTGGCTCTTGTGGTTGCACTTTATTAAACTCTGTTTCCTATCTGTGCAGTTTAAGTGAAGGTTACTTATGGAGAGGAGAGTGAAATATTCTTTCATTTTCAATAAAAAATAGGCAAGGAAGCTCTTCCTGCTCTGTTTTCATCCCTGTTCCTTTCCCATGTTTGCCAAAGTTCCCCTTCATTGTTCTTGAATTAAATTTCAAATAATGGCACATATGGAAGATTTCCCAGACTTGACTTATCAAGGGATGTGTATGTAAGGAATTTCAGTCTAACCTAAGGACCCACTATCCCAGTGCAGGAAACAAAGAAAGGGAAGGAAAAAAACCCCAAAACGTTTAGCCTAGTCTTCAGTGTCGTGCATTACTTACAGGGGAAGATTTGGCAGCCAAAAGGCAAACTTGTTTCAATTAAAAGGTGAATGATAACAGCCGAGAAAAAGAAAAGGAAAAAAAAAAAATAAGGAGGATAGAGTTTTCTGGAAAGGAAAGAAGCAGGCTATAGTCTTTCCTTTTGCTTTTGCTGGGTTCTGTATTTACTTATTTATCATCAATTAATTAGCAGCACTGCAGAAACACTAGCTCCCAAGCAGCTTGCCACTTGTGCTCAGAGTAAATACCCAGTACACACAATGTAATTAAAAATGTAAATAATACTATCGTCAAACAGTAGCTTATGTGTCAGTAGAAAGGACACTGCAGGACTCGGGAGAAGGAATAACAACAATGATCTGAAGGCTACAGATCTGCTCATTGTGTGTGTTGACCATAGGGTAACACATGGGTCTAATCTATTTACTCATCGTTGTAGCACCTCATTGTTGATCACCATCAATATGCACGCTGAGCACCAGCCAAAAAGAGAGCAGCCACTGTTGTCATGGTGATGTTGTGAAAAGAGGCAGCAAAGAAAGCTCATCCAGTTACAGGAGCAGTGGCTGGGGGCTTGGGAAATGTAGGTTTGAGTCCCTCCCTTGTCACAGTGCTTTGAATAGGACACCAGCAACTCACTCGTTGGCTGCAATGCCATTAATTTCTTCTAAAGAGACATTTCAGTGCTTTGAAGAGTCCTGTCTCAGTTCCCCATCTTTCCTACCTCACTATTGACCACTATCTTTACTACTTTGGTGTCTATGAGCATTTTCATTTTTTCTGGGCTTCACCTATATCTCCTTCCCGTGTTAATTAGGTTTCTAATTAATATGATTTTTCCTTTTAATCTGCTAACTTATCTTACTGACTTTTTGGTAATTTGCTGGAACATGAGTATTTTTCCAAGCTTTAAGCCTCTGACGGATACAAATACACAGAAGCTGATTAAAGGTTCACTGCTTTCAAAAAAAAAAAACCCAAATGAAAGTTAAAAAACCAAACCAAACCAAACCAAAACAAAACAAAAAAAAAGTCACAAAAAAAAAAATAGGAAAAGGGGGAAATGGGTGTCTCAAATTACAGTCATTATGAGTAAAAATTTGCTGAAACCTCATCGAGACTAACAAAAGGTAATGCTGCTGGGGCTTTGATTTTGGTAGGATTTGAGATGAGGAGGGCTGAGGGTCTTGTGTGCCACTGCCAAATGTAGAATAAAAATATGTTGGGATTCCAGCATCCCCACTCATCCCTTGCCAAACAATGAGAGTACCACAAGTCTGTTTTAATTTTGTCTTGCCATATCCCTGAAGCAGAAGTAGGTCCTGACAACTGCTTCTCCCATTTTGATCCCAACTTCTTGGAGACTAAAGGATACAAAAAAATCTCAGCACTTCTTACTGGAGCTAGGATTTAGATTTTTAGGTCCCATACCAAAATAGCATGGTGGTTCTCCAGGAGCCTGTGTTTGTCTGTCTGCACAAAGAATCAAGAACTCCTCTAAGGATCTGGAGCTGTGCACTGGCCTGAGAGGGGTCACCTTTGCAATAAAGTATGATGGTCCTCCCACAGTACTGCAGATAAGACAGGACTTCTAGCAGGACCTCTCTCAGCCTCTTTGCCCCTCGGCTCAGATACATTGCAATATACTGCTTAAATTCCCATGCTCATTCAAGGAAAAATGTAACTGCTTCCTCAGGAAGAACCCTTGCCAAAATGTGTGACCACAGAAGCCAAATTTTGTCAAGGAGGATCCACAGGCTGTGAAAATACTGAGGAATAGCTCTATGATGCTACAGAGCTCATAGCTATTCCCTGAGCTAATACTTGTTGTGCTGGTACTGATTTGGGTTAGGTGGGCTATGCTAAGCACGGTGCTGAGAGAGCTCCTGGGCATGGCCTGAACCCTGCCCTACAGTCACCTGCTCAAGAGATGAGGCTCATTGTACTCCCCCTCCTTGCATGAAGGCTGGACAGCCCTGCAGGACTCCTCTGCTTCAGGACCCTGGAAATAGGGTGAAAAAATATAGAGATTATAAACTTTCAAGTGAACATCTCCTTGGAGGCCTCCTCCCAGCAGAGTGGCATTTCATTCCCATCCTCAAAGAGAAAAAATCTCACTTTATTCTTTTCCTGATCTCAGTTTAGTTTATTTCTGTCCTTAAGAGCTGTGAAGTCTTGTTGCTACAGATCTATCACAGCGCTGGCTTCCTTGCAGCAAGATATGTAGGAAACCCAATAAAATGGATGGGATGCCTTTCCCCAGAAGCAACCATAGATTTAGTTCTTTGGAACAAAAAAGTCTAGTTAAATCACAGCAGAGTATTATCATCTGTCTATTAATTAAATTGTTGAACATGATTCCCATATAATCACAAAAAAAATTAAAATGGACAGTGTATTTTATAAACAGTAGGTTATTTCTATAAAGTGATACCAGCTGACATGAGCAGTAGCAGTAAAAAGTTTAACTCTCCTCTTTGTTTTAGATCACATCAGAAAATAAAGGTGCTTCACTACCCTTGGGATAAACTACATTATTATTTAGAATTTACAAAAAGAAAATCCTCCTTAAACTTATTAAACTGCCTCTTTGTGTTATGAAGTTAGGCTCTAGAAAATTATCCTTCTTTGTGACTGAAATGCTCATTCCCTCCCACTTTCTCAGTCCTAAAAGATGAGCAATTGTTGTTGCTGTCAACCCACTGCCTCGCAGGGAGGTCTTTTAAGCACATGTATATGTGTATATATATGTATGTATGTATGTATGTGTCTGCATATATATAAAGCATTTAATACAGAGCATTCAATCCCTGATTGGGGCCCCTAATTGCAGCTATGATATTAAAT
>NW_008611602.1:81356-113629 GCF_000691845.1 Merops nubicus | reverse complement strand
AATAATAATAATTAATCTATGATATACAAAAAAAAAGGGCTTTGAAGGGAAGTCTGCAGGATTAACAAAATTACTTTTTCTCCATTCCTTAATGCAATCTTAATTCAATATTCTGATCAGGAATGAAGAAGGAGTTGTGCAAAAAAGCTTTGCTTGGTTTGTGTGTGGGGTTTTGCATCATTTACATTATTCCTTGATAGTAATATTTTCTGAACCTAGGGCATTGGGTATGTGTTCTGCTAGCATAGCACGTGGAAGGGTTTCTACTGTTTTAGCAGGTTTGTGCTAGCTGCCTTAGCAAATGAAATGTGTGTTTAAAAAAGGGTTTTTTTTATGTCAGTGTATTGATCAAAACATATTGCCTTTGATTCCTTTTAGACACTGTCTAAATTTAGAAAAAAACCCCAAACATATATTATAAAGTTTACCTCTGTTTATTCTACACATCAAAAGAAAAAAATCAAATTACGATATCTGCTCAGAGCCTTCCTGCAATTTCTTGAAATTTTAAATAATAAATAAAGTAAGTCTGAAATATCTGGGACCTGTATTTGTTTGTAGACTGCTCCCTGAGATACATCATTTGAATACTGATATCTTTTTTATTGGGAAACAGCAACAAGATTTTTATATTTCTTGCTGAAAAATAAAATGGTACATTTAGTCACTTATATGCATGTAAAACCTTTCTTCTTCCCCTTTGACAACAGCATTCTTACTTTTCCCTTCCGTTTTTTCCTAGTGCTGTTTATATGCCATATTACACTCTCTAATTTCCTTTTATCTTTTCTTTATTTTGCAGTGTCTCAGTACATGTCTCTTTAAGACAAGTTAATTTAGTCAATTACTCCAGTTTGGTTTCAGATAAAATCTTTAATTTATCCAGGCCCCTCTTTATTCTTTCTAAGATCCTCTTTCCATTAATTTCATGAAACATTCTAATTCTCCATTTTAGGAAAAAGCTAATTTCACTCACTTGCAGACTTCCTCAGTCTTTTTCCTCTATTGCATGTTTTACTTAAACTAAAGCATGTGGGGATTGCTAATGCTCTTACATACTAAGAGCAGCTTTGCTTTCCTGCACTGCCTGAAAAACAGTCACAGAACCATCTCCCTCCTCCTGCACCTCTGTACCACTGTAAAAGTGGTGGGTTCCCAAAAGGATGAGAATTTTTTCCTACTCCAGTATGTGTTGCAGTCATTGCCATGCCATGTCTTGCCAAGGTATCCCATAATAGCATGGTGTTGAGGATTGGGTTTTGGGATTGGATAGGACACTAGTGGGACAACACTGCTGTTGCCTGTAGAGCAATGTTGAGGCAGATGCCTCCTGCAGTCACACTGGGGTTTCTCCAGTGTTGGATTTGAAGGTTGCAACTGTCTTAAAGCCTCTCCCTCTCCTTTTTGTTGTTCATGGATATTTTGCATCCTGGCAGCTTGCCGGGCTCTGCCAGGGACTACTTTTCCCTCCTCCAGTAAGTTCTTCTCTTGTGCTTTGCTTTCCTCATCTATGAAATGGGAAAGATAAACCCATTGCAAAACAGTCTGACCACCAATAGTGCCAAAGGGCATGAAGCAATGAAAAAGTAGAGATTGGTCATTACTGTAAGTAATTATATGGCTCCAGAAACATCTTTCTTTGTATAGTAATTTTCTCACTCATCTGCAGTCCTCACTAGCTTCAGTTAAATGGTTTAAGAGATAGGGATTACCATGTGACAAGTCCCTGACTATAGTCCTCTTGTACTATCAGAATATGAAGAAGTGCTAAGTGCAGAAGACTTTTGTGCTTTACCACACAGATGTAACAACAACAGGATAAGGAAACTGAACCTGCTAAAACTCAATCAAAACAAATAAAGAAAAAAAAAAATCAAAATCCATCAACAGTTTTTAGGTGGCTTGTCAAGCTGACCACAAGTCTCATCTTGAGCATAGGAAGTAGGAAATGAGTTGCTGCCTACAGTGCTCAAAATCTGGAAAATGTGGAGGATGTTGAAGAGGTGTTAATTGCTACCAAAAAGAACATCTACATCCATGGAACTGTGGATTAAAATCATATAAACACAGAATCAATGAATGGTAGGGGCTGGAAGGGACCTCTGGGGATCATCTATTCCAACTCCCCTGCTAAAGCAGGTTTGCCTACAGCTAGTTTCACAGGGATCTGTCCAGGTGGTTTTTGAAGGTCTCCAGAAGAGACTGCACAACCTCTCTGAGCAGCCTGCTCCAGGTTTTCATCTCCCTCAAAGTACAGAAATTTCCCCTTATGTTTAGGTGGAAATTCCAGTGTTTCAGTTTGTGCCCATTGTCCCTTTTCCAATCACTGGGCACCACAGGAAAGATTTTGGCCCCATCCTCTTGACTCTTGACCTTTAGATATTTAGAAGCATTGACAGGATCCCCTCTCAGTCTTCTCCTCTCCAGGCTAAACAGTCCCAGGTCTCCCATCCTTTCCTCATCAGAGAGAAGCTCCAATCCCCTCGTCATCTTTGTAGTCCTTCATTGGACTCTCACCAATAGTTCCTTGTCTCCTTTAAATGTACTAATAATCCTCTAAATCTGTTAATAAAAAAAACCTAGGACATTTAGCAAAATGAACCTAGTTTATTAAGAATAAACCTAGTCTTCTTGCAGAATTTTTTTTTAAACCCTTTTTATCAAAAAACAAACAAACAAACAAAAAAACCAAAAAAAACCAAAAAAAAACAAAACAGAAAACCTCAAAAAGGACTGGGTACATTTTGAAATGTCAGCATGCTACCACATGGGAGATGCATCTTGACTTGTCTTCTGCTCTTCATCTTTATAAGTGGATCTCCTGAGTCTGAGTACATTTTTCATAAGCTGTTTCACATCTTTGTGCTGGGACTGTGTCAAGGACTGGAATTTCATGTAGCAAAGTTCTGAGAACATCAAAATATATTGGAAAAGATTATGCAACTATAACTCTACAAAGTATTGGAAAATACAATCCAGACCCTCAGCTGTAGAGTGGCAGGGTATTTTAGACTAAATCCATCTGATTCAGTCAATTTGTGTTTCACATTCAAAATCTTTCTATTCCTGCACAGCGTATTGACCCCAAGTCTCCTAAACTAAACTCATTTTTTGTGAATGCACTTCAAAAAGCAACCTCCTTATAGAATGCCACCAAGTTGAACTACATTTTCAGAGATAACCCCATCACGGTGGACTCACATTTGGAATAATATTTACATATTCAATTTTTTCTATCATGAAATGCTCTATCAACTGTTACATTCCAATAACCATGAACGTAAATGAGTGCAGACTTCAAATGGACAATCATTAACCTATGCTGTAATGATTATACAACATCCTTCAAATACTGAATGTTTTGAACGTGATCAAGTGATTCTTTCTTGTTATTTTGACTTTCATACTAATTATTAAACTTTAATTACCCATTATGGGTAATTATTAATATTTATTGGACATTATTGTCGTTGTTCATGGGCTTTTATAAAAGGAACTCTACTTGATATAGAAAAAAACCCATTAAATTAAATATTCACTTACATGTTTTTGCAGCAACCTATTTTTAAAACAAATGGGTATGAGTCTGTTTTTCTATTAGTTGTTATGTTTATAAATATTGATTTAATGCTCATTACTCTTCTTGACTACACTTCTATGACTTGCTATACCTTTATGTTTTCTCTATAATCATTTTCTTCCTTGTTAAGATTACAAATGTGTGCAGAAAAAAAATGTTGTTAGAAAAACATACCAATAAAAAGTTTCTAGCAGTCACATTAGGACTGGAAGTTATTGCTAGTGTTTGTACTTGGGATAAGATAGAAGTAAGAAATGCAATCACTAGGTGCTTAATTCAGAAACAAAAAAATAAATAAATAAATATTTGATGTATTATTTTCTCCAGAAACTGAGATGGAATAAAGCAAACTGACTTTTTAAAAAGCATGCACAGCTCAGCTCATTTTTATGCTTGATCTAGCTGATAGCTTTCTGTGATGATGTGACTAGCTGGGTAGATGAAGGGAGAGCAGTGGTTGCTGTCTGCCTTGATTTCAGCAAGGCTTTGATACTGTCTCCCATAAGATTCTCGTAGGTAAGCTTAGGAAGTGTGGGTTAGTTGAGTGGTCAGTGAGGTGGATTGAGAGCTGGATGAAGGACAGAGCTCAGAGAGTTATGATCAATGCCTCAAGAGTCTAGTTGGAGGCCTGCAGGTTGCAGAGTTCTGCAGGGGACAGTACTGGGTCCAGTCTTATTCAACCTATTCATCACTGACCTGGATGAAGGGGTGGAGTGTACCCTCCGTTTTTCTGCAGGGGACAGTACTGGGTCCAGTCTTATTCAACCTATTCATCACTGACCTGGATGAAGGGGTGGAGTGTACCCTCCGTTTGCTGATGATACCAAACTGGGAGCAGTGACTGACCCACCAGAGCTGTGATGCCATTCAGCGAGACATGGACAGGCTGGAGAGTTGAGTGGATGAGAACCTAACAAAGTTCAAGTGTAGAGTCTGCACCTGGAGAGGACTAACCCCCTACACCAATACAGGTTAGGAGTTTATCTGCTGGAAAGCAGCTCCACAAATGACCTGGGAGTCTTGGTGGACAAGATGCCATGAGCCAGCAGTGTGCTTTTGTGGCCAGGAAGACCAATGGTCTCCTGGAATTAATTAAGAAGAAGTGACCAGCAGGTCGAGGGAGATTCTTCTCCCCCTCTATTCTGCCCTAGGAAGGCCATATCTGGAGTACTGTGTCCACTTCTGGGCTCCCCAGTTCAAGAGAGACAGAGAGCTACTGGAGAGAGTCCAATGAAGGACTACAAAAATAATAAGGGGATAAGAGCATCTCTCTGCTGAGGAAAGGTTGAGAGATCTGGCGCTGTTTAGCCTGGAGAAGAGAAGACTGAGAGGGGATCTTATCAATGCTTCTAAATATTTAAAGGATGGGGGTCAAGAGGGTAGGGCCAGACTCTTTCCAGTGGTACCCAATGGTTGGACAAAGGGCACAAACTGAAACACTGGAATTTCCACCTAAACATAAGGGGAAATTTCTTTATTTTGGGGGTGACGGAAACATGGAGCAAGCTGCCCAAGGAGGTTGTGCAGTTTCCTTCTCTGGAGACTTTGGAAACCCACCTGGACAGATGCCTGTGCAACCATCTCTAGGCAAACCTGCTGTAGCCAGAGGGTTGGAAAAGATGATCCCTGCAGGTCCCTTCCACCCCCTAGCATTCTGTGATTCTGTAAAGACAGTTAAATATAGCAAGATTCCCAGTAGCATTTTCAAAGGTCCAAAAAGAAAGGGTTTTCCCATGACAGGGTTTGGCCCAGGACTGACTGAAGACATTTGGTGGGACATTTATGGACCACAAAACAGAACTCACTGTCCTGGTTTGGCTACGTTTGGGTTAATTTTCACCAGAAGTTGGGAGGGCCACTACAACTGTACCAGCTGATAGGTTGTTTGATACTATGCTGACATCATGCCCATGACAGAAGGGTTGGGCTAGGCACCTGTTTCCAGAGAGGGTCCAGGGTTGTAGTTGCCATTCAGAGCTAACGTGGTCTGCCTGTGCATCATTTTCTTTATATACTGTTTCTTTTCTGTTATTTTTATTACTGTCATTTATTGTCCCTTTTGCATTGTTATATTAAACTCTCCTTATCTCAGCCCACGGGGTTTTGTATTTTTCTCCCTTTTCTCCTTCCCGTTCAGGGTGTGTGTTGGGTGTGAGCCAGCAGGCATGTGGTGCACAGCTTCCACCTGGGTCTAAACCACAACACCAGCCTAAGCCAGGATGACACCTGGAAGCTTCCCAGAGGGGGTTGTTGAGGACACATCATGGGCTTGGCATATCTTAAACCCACACCCTCTCAGGAGTGGATTTTACTCAAAGCTACAGAGAAGAATTTCCCAACATCCTATTTTTTTTTGGTAGTCACTTACATCTTTGCTTTAAAAATCCACAGGCTGCTGGGTTTCTCTTTCCTCTTGAGATGAACTAGGAGAGTTCTAGAGTTAAAGTATTTGCCATGCATATGTATTTATAGAATAGCATAGCATAGAATAGAATAGAATAGAATAGATTTCATTTGGAAGAGGTCTAGAATGTAGGTCATCTAGTCCAGCTGCCTGACCAATTCAAGGCTACCAAAAGTTAAAATTAAGTCATTTTACACTTTCAGAGAGTTTAAGGGCACTGTCATATCAGCAGTTCATAATGTATTCAGGGGTTAGTGAGGAGAAGAAATTCCTTAGTCACCCCTCCAGTCCCTTGATCTCCAAAGCCCAGGTCTAGGCTAAGATAAAGCTGTACGAGTGGTATCATGGTCCAAGGCTTTGTTTTAAATTGAAATGGGCAATTCATGACATCAAAAATGTCCCAGGACAGACAGTAAGGTAGCTCATAAGGTCCAAAATAAGTTGGGCCATCATATTTCTTCAAAAATTGCCCAAAAATGAGCTGTGAATTCTTTGAGAACTTTTATTCAAAAGCATTTCTTAAAGTATAGCTGTTGGTTGCCATTGGCCTTCAGCAGTTTGCAGAGACAGTGTCCAGCTGAAGGTTGGTGTAGTTCAGTGCCACCGTGTTGTATCCAACTGGTATGTGTGTTCCCCAGGACTCAGCTTGGGACATGAATTCACTTAACACAAATATAAATTCAAAACTCAGCCTCAGCCCCAGACTTGGCCACCAGGCACTTGCTGAAAACATTCCCAGCAGAAAAATTCATATTTATCATATCATTATTGAATATTTAATCTATAAATATTATTTATTAAAATATATTGGCATATATTTATTCAAAAGTGAGCACAAAATGGATGTGCATCTGCCACTTGAATGAATTTTGCACATGATTTTGACTAACAGTATACAAAATACTTTTTTTTTCAACATTTCCCCTTGTACATGCCAAATCTTTCCAGAAATGTATCACATTAATTTCCATGGGTCTAATATGACTTTAGACCCCATTAGAACAAGTCATATGTAAGAGCTTCACCGCTTCACAGGATTTAGCCCACATTGGGAAGAATGTATAATGCTGTGCTAAAACAGGACTGTATCATCTGTGGTTTTATTTAAACCTCACACCATCAGATGCCGTACTTAGGTTTGAAAAGCCTGTGTATAGCTGGATTTCTCCTGCCCACCTAGAAGCCCATAAGAACATTGATTTAAACTAAAACACACTCAAAATACAGGGAGGCAGGAGCAGCATCTGTTTAGACACACTTACACACATATTTCTATCATTCTTATAGGTTCATGTAAAAATAATCTCAGGATTTACTTCCAAATAGTCAAAATCCCCCTTTCCCTTTGTAATAGGCTCCCCTGTGCCTGTTCAGTTCTCCAGGTGTCATTTAATAATGTGAAATGCTCCTGGAATGAGAGGCAGAACAGCTAAACCTGCTTCTGAAATAACGTGATCTCAGCTCCTCCACACAACAGAGCTGGCCAGTGGATTTGACCTGGATGTGTATTCACCTGTTTTCTGAGGGCAGAGGGTCAACACTTTATTGTGTTTTGTTGTTTCCTTTAAATATTATTCTGATTGAAATCTGAGTAAAATGCATTAAAAATAATGAATGTGTATCGCAAAAAAAAATACTGCAGAGGTCTAATCTTTGACCCGTTTTCCCTGAAAATGTGCAAGAGACATTTCTACGAGCACAGCAGGATTTTTACAGCTCACATTTCTGCTCCATGGTGCTCTCAGAGGGGCAAACGGTATAGGAAAACATTAGATGCTCGATTAGATAACAGCATTAGCATTTAAGATAAACTTTCCTTTCTTCACAAAGATAAACCTTCATTATTTAAAATGTGTTTCATCCTCTAGTTCCTCCATAGGAGATACTTCTGCAAGCTACCTGCCAATAGCAATTAAAGCTTAGTTTGCAGGGAAAGCGGGTTTAATTGCCAAAGCACTATTTATAGGAAGTCTCCCATGAGGATTACTGAGCTGCAAGAATGCAGATTAAGCAAAATGAGGGCAGCAGGGAATGTGATGCACTTTGGCTAAACAGCTCTGTCAGGCTCAGTAGGTGTGGGTGCTGTAACAGCACTGATGACAGCCTGATGCTGCATCCCCCCCCAGAGCTGGGTGTTTCAGACACTGTGCAGATTGACAGCATGTTCTTACAAATTTCATAGCAAAACATCTTCTCTCTCCAGGTATTTACCCTTCACCATCCAGTATCCATCGTAGCTGAGAATCTCACCTTTGAGGGTTTGTTTCCTTTATGAGGTGGGGGATTATAGTTTTCCCCACCCCAAAAAGATGGAGAAAGGAGTCACAGTTCTAGCCCAAGAGTGGATGGAAGGCTTCAGGCAAGGGTATTAGTCCTGCATTTCATGGCACTCATTGCAACAGCACATGGGTGAGTGTATCTCCTGCCTCAGCATTGTCCAGAAAACAAAGAACAGGACAGGTAATGAGAGACAACCACAGCAAACCCAGAGGTAAAAGTGGGGCTTCCTCAGCTCTCTGTCAATGCCTGCCTTCCTTGTGTCTCCAGCTGCCTAGTGCAGAACAAAACCTGGAAAGTGTAAAAGGGAAGATCGTAGAATCATAGAACGATAGAATTGTAGAATCATAGAAAGTTTTATGTTGGAAGGGATCTTTCAAGGTCATCTAGCCCAACCCCCTGCAGTGAGCAAGGACATCTGGAGCAGGTCTGCATCAGACCTCTGTCCAACCTGGCCTGGAATGTTTCCAGGGACAGGGCATCAACCGCTTCCCTGGGCAATACTAAAAATTTTCTTCATGAGGTCTAAACTAAATCCACCCTCTTTCATTTTAAAACCATCGTCCCTTGTCATATCACGACAGATGTACTTAATGCCCTCTCTGCCTTTACCTCTGAGCATCTTCATCTGTCCCCTTTTTACCTGCTTGGAAAATGGAAATTTTATACTTTGCTGTTAATTCTCCAAAATCTTCATTATCATCAAGTTGAACAAGAACATAAAGGTTGGGACATTTTGGTGAAACAGAAACTGAAAATATAAATATCTTGCCATACATCGATGAAGATAAAATGTTTTACTGAGCTTTAAAATTATTTCTAATCATTTAAATCGATTTTTAAAACAATATTAGATAAAAATTCATGATAGTGAATTCTAAAAAAATTTAAATAATTTTTTTTCCAAGATGTTTTCAGCTTCAGTTAATTAATTTAGCTCATCTGACCAAAATTCACAGGAAAATAGAAGTTGTCAAAAGTATATTTTCACTGAAGGGTTTCCAGATGAAAATTACATCCTTGTCTGATTAAATCCCTCATTAAGATTCAGTTTTTTTCTGACAGTAAATCTGGTAAAAAAGAGGGTAACATCATCATATCCCTCGTTGGCTTGTCTATGTCCATTTTATCTTACCTTTTTTTACACTCTAAACCCCTTGCAACAGGGATAGTATTCGTAACACAGTCTGATTAAATCCCTCATTAAGATTCAGTTTTTTTCTGACAGTAAATCTGGTAAAAAAGAGGGTAACCTCATCATATCCCTCGTTGGCTTGTCTGTGTCCATTTTATCTTACCTTTTTTACACTCTAAACCCCTGGCAACAGGGATAGTATTCATAACACAGTCCACAACTTGCCCAGCTCCCAGAGCTCTGTCTTTGCCTGTAAACCCCTATGCTTCCTAAACTGCAAATGCCATACTTTCTACACTGATGATAATACAACAAAATCATGACATTTATTCTCTTTTCTGTCTTTTGCATAGATGAAGGATACACTTTGGCTAAACTCTCAAGATTTCTGTGACCATGAAAGTTTGACAGCTCTGTTTTCATTCATTTTTAACAAAAATTGAATAATTTCTCATGATTCCTTGATTATTGGAGTTAGAGCTTTAAGAAAAAGGAAACACACAGAAGAGGAATTACACTGGAACAAAGGTTGTCTATGGGCATGTGTCTACAGGAGGACAACATGTCCAACCTTCTCTTAGAGCCAATGGAGATGATAGTCTGTTGAAAGTCAGCAAAACCAATAGCAGAACCTAGCTAACAATGCCATAATACTTCATGTTTAGTTTCATAATTTCACACTTTTTGCTTGAACAGATACATCTTATGCAGCAGCATGTAATCACACAACTCATTTCTGTGCAGCTACAAGAAACAGTTCTTGCAAAATCGACCCATACATGTTATGTAGAGTGGGACAATAAACATCCTCACTGTTAATCCTCCCAAATAAACATTTGCCTCACTGCAAACCACTTCAGTCTGAAGCCTCCCATCTCTCCTGATGGTGCAGGAGCAAAAGCCTAATGAGTGCAATTTACTGGAACATTTCAGTGCTGAATCAGGACAGATATTTAATGACCTAGATACAGAGATACATAGCAACAGCTCTCAGAAGCCAAATTCTTAGAAGAGTGATCCATTTTCCTGCCGTTTTTCTCTGGGGCAATCTGGAGAAAGGAGTGTGTATATGCTCATGAAGTGAGGCAAGAACTGAGTGTCTGTGAGTGAGAGGAGAATATTGGATCTTGCATCACTCTGCATTTCGACAGCCAAAAGTATGCCACTTACTATTTTTCACAAACATTCATTCACCTCATTTCTCCCTGTTTGTTCCCTTTTTTAAGACCTGCTCGCTCACAGGGATGGATGGTTCTGCTGACTCTCATTGACTTCAAAGTGGGGTTCAGAAACAGATAAACCCACACTGCATCCAGCAGTCTCCTGACTTTGAACTTGAGGCTATCCAGATCCGATCAAGCCTTGGCTACTCCTCATTCGAAATAGTTCTGTATTTTCCCATCCTTCTGACTGGATCTTTGTTCTCAGCTGGCAGAGGTACAACGTGGTGATGCACAGCCGAACCACACTCCCCAAACAGAAGGCCAACAAAAAAACCAGGGTCTGCCTCTACAGCTGACTCACAAGCAGCAGGAACAAACTGTAACACAAAGGTTTCGAGGGGGAGCATCTTGCTCAGAACCTTATGAACTGTGCTCTGTTGGGTATGTTCTTGCCAAAGATTATCACTTCTAATTAATCTAACACAGGGGGAGAACTTTTTTTTTTTTTTTTTTTTTTTTTATTATTATTAAACAAACCTCAGAAATTATAATTTTTAAGGCTGGTAAATCTATGTTAGCCAGCTACTGGTGCCATGTTCGGAAGCTCAGACAGAGCTAAATTATGCTTCAGATTAATGTATTGAGCAGTTCAGAGGTTAGACAAACAGCTGTTTCTCAAGCAGGCACACTACAAAGCTCAACTGTTCGTTGGAAGGGCAGATACAGCCTAGCTGAAGTCCCAGTGGGCTAACTTTTATTTGTTTCTGATTGGGAGATATCCAAAGCTGACTCCATGCTACCGATGACCTCCCTTAGCAGGGGCAGAAAGTTGAACCTCTGGAGCCAGTGTGATTTTACCAGTCTCTGGGAAAAAAACACAACAAATCTTCAGTGACTCCGAGATAATCTGCAAAATGTTGCACTTTCAGAAACTAGCTTTAAAAAATCTGGAAAAAGGAAAAAAAACCCCTGTATGTAAATATAGACAGACTACAGGGGAAAAAGCACATGAATGAAACATTGCTTGTGACATTTTGCAAAGCTGTTAGTTAACCAAGAGCAACCATTTCTTCAAAAGTGGCTATATGTGACATGAATGTTGAATGAAGTGTATTCTAAATGCCAGATTACTCAATTGTAAGAGCACAACACGGATTGTTTAGTTACCTGGTATCATTGCAAGTATTTCAGCAAAGCACGGAGATCTTCATTCAGAGCAGTAGCTACCCACTTCAGAACAATGCTGAAAAAGCTTACTCTGTGTAAAAGCACTGGCTATATAAAAAGAAAAAAGTTAGACTGGAACATCATTTTTTAAAAAACAGAATTAATGGATTCAATGGCCAAAGGCCTATTAGTTGGAATGAGTGATTTGATCCCAGCCTGACATAGATGTACTCCCTAAGCCTCATAGGAAACATTCAGATTACATGTTTAGATACCTTCCTTCTGTCTAATAATTAGAGGGTTCTGTATCTAATGCTCCAGAAGAAGTGCTTCCATTTACTATTCTGTCAGAAAAAAAGAAAAGTTGGCTAAGCTATGTAGACAGAAATGACTCAATAATAACTGGAGTTTTCTGGAGCTTCTTGGGTACATGCTCAGAAATCTTCAATGTATTAGTAGGCTTTCTGTGATCTATAGTGACTTTTCTGGCAGTTTTCCTGCCATTCTCCTGTCTGACCTAAACATGAAGAGATGTGACTAAAACATACTCCTGGACTTGCTCGTTTAGGAAAATAGATAACGTTCATGAAGTGGTGATGCCTACTGGACACAAAGACAAAGTATCAGCCAAGAGAATCAGAGTATATTGCAGTCTATATTCTGAAGTAAGGAAAAGAAACTTCTCCCACTCAAATATTTCACCTGTAAACCTATTTATATCCTTAAATTGAGGTGCAGGATAGAGGACTTCACAAAGTGCTTCTCCAGTTTTATAATCCTGAGATAAACTAACAGGGTTTATTGGCCTCCTAAAGACGTTATTGGTGAGTATCTCTATTTTCTCACCACTCACACAGTTCATTACCTTTTCAATGCTGTGCTGCAGCTCACCATGCACTTAAGAGGATGGGAGCTAAGCAGTATTTGTCAGCCAGGCAGCCTACAGAACTTTAGCTGACAAGGTGAGAACATGGGCTGTGTTTGGTGGGGGTCAGGCTGTACTGGCTCTGTTTAAACTGATGTGTCAGCACAGGGCTTGATACAAACTCCCCATGGATCCTCACTGCCTTTTAGATCCTACTCCAGCAGAGGACAATGCTTGCAAGCCAGTGTGGCTGTGCATGCTTAAGCCCACCAAAAGCAATAAGAACCCAGCGTGGTTTATATACATCAGGAGTATATCAATTTTAAATGCAGACAGTCTCACATCAGAGTAATGGACCATCAAGAAACACCATGATGAGGTTGACTACATGTCTACAGGCTCCTTTCCACCAGGAGGTCACCAAGAGGTCTAATGGGGGGTTCGGTATGACCATATGACTCTGCTGGGGTGGCTTGGAAAGCTGTCTTGCAACTTAAAAGCAAGTAACACAGAGACAATTCATACTGAGAAATCCAGGGGGAATAACTGGTTATTAGTTCAGTTCTTGTGGGCAGTATGGAAGAAGTGAGTCATTACAAAGGATAAACTCAAATTGCAACCGGCTTTACTTTCATATTGATAACATCTATTGCTAAATTATAACAATAACAGTGACGTTATCTTGAGAAAAGTGCTTCAAAGTGCCACTTCCCATCTTATTTGTGCTCTGCACCAAGAGGAACGTTACTCCTCTAGCTAGAGCACAGGAGAGATGTGGGTTTGATTCCTGGTCATGCTATGTGTTTCCTGTCTTGCCTTGGGCAAGTCCCTAAAGCTGCCTGGGTCTCATTTCCACCTCTGTGAAATGGGGATCATGGTACTCAGTGTCTTTCATCCACCTCTATTTAGAAGGTAAAGCCTTTGTGTTGCAGACTGCTTTTAACATACATTCTACATTAGTATGTGTACATCTACAGAAAGAGAGGAGAGGGCTTAAAATAAGACTCATGTTTTTGTGGGGGTCCCATAAGTACAGAAGTAATAGAAACACTGATAAAAGATGCGATTTATTAAGATTGTACAATACAAGCAGAGAGGGATTCTTGTAAGCAAATATTAAAGTTTTCACCTGAGTTTGTAGTCCAGAATGACAGCCAACAGTGAGGATTAGGCCCTTCTTCCCCAAAAGTATCCTGAGCTGCATAAAGCCAAGCATGGCCAGCATGTTAAGAGAGGAGATTCTCCCCTGGCCACATGTCAAGGGAAGAGATTCTCCCTTCTTCTCTGGTCTTGTGAGACCTCCCTCACACACACCTAGAATACTGTGTTCAGCTCTGCAGTCCTCAGCATAAGAAAGATTTGGAGGGCTGGAGCACCTCAGCTGTGAAGAAAGGCTGAGAGAGTTGGGGTTGTTCAGCCTGGAGAAGAGAAGTCTCTAGGGGCACCTTATTGTGTCCTTTCAATACTTAAAGGTGGCTTATAAGAAAGATGGAGATAGACTTTTTATCATGGCCTGTAGTGATAGGACAAGGGGCAGTGATTTTAAACTGAAAGATGGTAGGTTTAGATTGGACATAAGGAAAACATTTTTTTTATGAGGGTGGTGAGACACTGGAACAGGTTGCCCAGAGAAGTTGTATATGCCCCATCACTGGAAGTGCTCGAAGTCAGATTGGACAGGGCTGTGAGCAACCTGATCTTGTTAAAGATGTCCCTGCCCATGGCAGGAATTTGGAATGGATGATATTTAAAGGTCCCTTCAAAACCAAAACATTCTGTGATTCTGATTCTATGATTCTAAAAGTAGGTAGGGTGAACAACTGAATATAAAGTCACCTGTTTCTTCTGGTACCTATAAAGGAATCCTTCCTATTGCAAGTTAGGTGAAATATCTCCCCTCCATTAGCATTGTTCTTTTGTTTTGCATATGGCAACTTCACTGGAGACCATTAGAGAGCAGAGGGTAATGGTTGTTTGGTGCAAGTAAGCAAAGAGAAATGTAATATGAGAAGGTCGAAAGAGCTGTGGCTAAAGATAATATTTTCATTTGACAAAGCTTTGTTGCCATTAGTAACATGAAATGGGCAGGGAGAGCCCCTTACCTCCAGCTCTGTGCCTCTGACAAAGTCAGTCCTGCCACACTGTTTAGAGGAGAATGAGAAAACCTAGAAGGTGGCAGATTCCTGTGATCTACACCCTACTACATCCCTTACCCTAAAAGTTGGAGAGGAGTCTAAATCCTGGAATATATACTTTATAAACCTTTATTATTCTGAAAGCAATGTCAGTTTTTACTGTAAACTAAGATATTTCCCTGAACCCTTGGATCTGACTGCTTGTGAAGTTCTTGGCCCAACCTTTCTTAAAAGCTGAGGACTCTGTTGGAGTTGAGTCTGTCTGCTTATCAAAATTAGTTAAAATCACAATCAGTTCCCCAGGTGGGTGTTAAAACTGCTCAGAATAGACTTCACTGCTGCCACTGAAGGCAGGGACAGACTTACTTTAGCCTGTGTCCTTTTGATAAGGCGGTGGATGGTTCCTCTACCTGCACCAGCTCAAGCCCAAAGGCTTCCCACTCAGGTAGCTAGCACTTGCTCATACTTGCAGCTGGTAACCCTTGTTGGTTGATTCACCCATTGGCCAAGCTCAGTGGCCATTTTCCCAAACCCATTTGTCAGCAGGTTGCTGGAGCCAACGTTTCACTGTTTGGCCATAAGATTTGCACACCAGTGTTCCTCCTCTCCACCTGGCTGACATGCAGAACTGTGAAATCCAGCACAGAGGCAGTTTCTACACCTTGCTTCTTATGCCATGCTTGCTAAGGAGATGATCCTACACCCCCTGAATTCATCAGCATACTTTTTACTGACCTCAGAGGTGGCACATTGAGACCTAAGTGGATTATCATCTCCTGCCAGGAAGTGATATTGTTTCAGCCTGCACACTCAAGCAGTTCCATTTTATTTTATATTTTTTTTTTTCCTTTTATGCCTCCTGTAATGGAACGTTTATCTTGGAGCTGCATGAACTGCTGAAAGCTGTCACCACCTGCTGGAGTTTCTGAAGGTTAAAATGTCAGCACTCATACAGTTGGGGTTTTTTTTGTTAGGGAAAAAAGAAAAAAAAAAGAGAAAGGAAAAGAAAAGTTTTGTGATTTTTCTCTATGAATAGTTACATGTTGTTGCATTAATCAACTCAAATTTAGATTTTCTCAGTCTTCAGTGTCCTAATATTCACCATAGCTAAACAAAAAAAAAAAAAAAGAAAATAATAGAAAAATAATGGAGTTCTCTCTCATCATCTGGCCAATATAATGTTGCTCTATTGTATTTCACCAAAATTAAACCAAATCCTTCTTTTCAATATGAAGAAAAATCTCTCCCATTCTCATTCTTGAATTTCTAATCAAGTTACAGACTACATATACCTGAATTTACAAGAATCATAAGCTTCACATTCACTCTGGGTCATGAAATATTATTGTAATAAACAGACAGCAGACTATTTACGAACACGTGTCCCCTCAAAACAGGCCAGTAGACCATTTATCTCAAGAACCCTTTCCCAACAATATCAACTCCAGATTCTCTTTAGGATGAGCACAACATTCTGGCCACTTTCTGCAGTCCATTATTCCAAATCACATCCCTCAAAGGGCTTCGAGTCCTGCCATATGACTTTAGAGCAAATAGTCTTGTGACATGTCGTTAAATGTCTTGGTCAAGATCAAGCAAAGATTCCCAAAGATATACTCAAAGCGTAGAAGATTCTATATCAGGCAGGCACATTTTTCCATGTGTTTTCCTTCAAGCTAGTGTTTCACCCAAGAAAAGGGACGTTGTTCACTTGACAACAGAAATTCACCATATTATGGTCTCCTTTGTTACACGCTTGTGTGCTTCAGTAATCCTCATCTTTCAGTTGCAGAATCATGGCTTGGCCTAATACTTTCCAAAGAAAGACACCACTAATTATTATAGAAATATTAATAAATTCTTAAATTACCCTTCCCCAAGCCTCATATTTCTTAGATTAGACTGTGCAATCACACAAGGCACCCAGCCCTTGGATTATGGACTACAGAGACTTGCATGTCTTCGGCAAGAATCTCACTTGCCCCTTCTTGCTCTCCTTGACCATGAGTTCCCTCCTGGATTACAGAGAGGTGGATGAGGATGGAATCTGGCACATCTTTCCCTCGTTCTGTGAAATTGTGCAAGGGGTGATGAAGCAATGTCTGACTGATTAAAAGTAGCACAAGTTATTTTCCCATGGGAGCAAGTGGAGGGGCAGGGAAGAAATTTTATAGGAAGAATCAGTAAAAAAAAAATAATTTTTATGGATGATGCTTCAACTGTATAAGGCCCCTTTCCCTTCCTTTCCTTTCCTTTCCTTTCCTTTCCTTTCCTTTCCTTTCCTTTCCTTTCCTTTCCATTCCTTTTGTGGTTGCCATCTCTCCAGTGTTTCAGTGAGGCTGAACAAAAAAACACTTCAGAACTAATACACTACTGGTAAAAAAAAAAAATCATGTTTCTGCAGGTTTATGAAATACAAGGCATTGTTCATCCCCAACTCAATCCTTTTGGAGCAAATAAACAAGCAAATAAAATGAATACGTTTCTGGTTTGTTGTTGAGGGGAAAAGTTCATTACTGGGATCACACTAGGGGAAAAAACATGACTTGCCTATGAAAATTGTGGATTCAAGCCTGGGGCAAATGCATGACAATTCTTTATTTACCTGAGAAAGAAAAACAGATCTGAGAGATACTGCACCCAAGGAAAATCCCAGTTCCTATGTATTTCCATAACTTCTTTACTATAAACCAAATATATTTAATTAAAACATTGCACTGAACCTGACTGTTTTTACAGGCAGCCTCCCGCCACTGATCAAAACCACTTTCTCCTCTTTGAATGTTTTGTCTCATAAAAAATTAACCAGTGCAGGTTTTTTCTCTCTGTTTTGCCTGAAGGAAAACAGTGTGTTTACCTGCCAAAGGCAACCATTTTTGAATTTACTTTCTTATGAAGAGGAGTCATCGGTGTTCAAAGCAATCAACGTGAGCTCTTTTTCCCTTGAAATGTTTTTCTGAGCAGCACGAACCCACGTGAGGTCTGGAAAGCTCCACTTGTTCTGTTCACTAGCTGACCATCGTGACACATATTGCAAATAAAAAAGGTAGACAGAAAGAAAGATGGATGTAAATGTATATATGGTTTCAAGTGTGAGCAAAAAAGAATTGAGGAAGAACACAATAAATAATGAGGACCAGAACCTTGTCAACCCATTAGAGTACTGGTTTTTTTTATAGCATTTGTCAGCAAAACAAAGAGTTGTGAATGAGGATGCCAGAATCTTCCTATCCATGTATTTGTTGATGAAGTTGTTTGATTTAGAAATTGGGGCACAGGCTAGAGGAGACAACGTGGTACCTGTAAATACCTGGAAAGCAGAACAGAGCATTAAAAACATATATTACTTTGATTTTCTCACTTAATTTTGATTGTTGGATTGCTAAATTCACCTTACAGTATGCACCAAGGCAGTGGAAACTACTGGATCCAAAAAGCCAAACCATAGCTTTGGATATAGTGATTCATACCCAAAAATGGCTAATTTCATGAAACACCACACTGTTTTATAAACTCTAGAGCATATCAGTCAGGACAATACTAAAGAATAACCATTTGGAAAATAGATTTTTTAGGAAGGGTGAGTTTGCACCTGAAATTCAGGAATTATGTGCTTTTCCATATAATGGCTTATTCTAAATCACCTCTTCAGAGGACTGAGGAATTGCAATGTGTAAACTATGAGTACGTAAGCTGCTGATCCTATGTTCTCGGTGTTGTCAAGGAAGAGAGGTATTGTTCAGAAGATGGTTCAGCATCCAAATTAGAAGCCTAATTTAGCACTCTGTATGGAGTCTATATGTCTCTATATGACAGTCAGTGGTCTAGCCTGAAGGTCTTGTACTGAGCAGGAAGGCTCCAAAACCAGTAAACATATACACGGAGACCTTCATCCTCTTAGAATCAGGATACTGAGATCTTTACCCATTTTAAGGCTAGTGGAATGTAAATAAGACAAGAATAAGTTATTTAATGTAAGTTATGTTGACTATTCAACAGCCTGTTCCCCTTCTCTTTGTGCTCTTGACTACAGGCTTCACAAGGTGGTATGAATAATTGATGAAGGTATAGGACTTCCTTATTGCATTTTCCTCTCTGATGCATTGGATCCTTTCCAATCATTCTAACTCATGAAGCTTCTGATGGTACCCATGCATGATCCAAGGTAGTTCCCACATTGCCACATTTAGATATGTGGTTGGGGTAAAAAGAGAGCATTTGAGTATATGCAAGTGTGTAGGTTCACCAAAGCTCATCTGATGCTGCTGAAGAGACAGTATTATCCTCACTTGATGTGTTATCTCTACATCTGACCCTCTCTATCATCCATTAGCCACACTGTAGGATTCCTATCAGGGCAGAGATTTCCCATAGCACAAAAGCAGAGTATGAAGTGTGTGAGAGTTTATTCATAATAATCAATGCTGCAAGTGGAGGGATGCCTTAGTAAATCAGGAACTACCTTCCTCAAACCAGCAACCAATTTGGGATGTTCATATTGAAGTATTAACTGGTTTCCATTACTCTTTTCTGTTTCCTATGTCTTAATGTCATATTGAAGAATTTGAGTTGTGCTGAATAGTTAAACACACTGCAGTCTTAGCAGGAACATAGGCACCTGATTTTTTTTTTTTTTTTCTTTTAGTATAAGGCACAGTACACTAGTTGTGAACAATCAAATGACCTTCACTGAAAGACACTGTGGCTTTTTTCAGGTCCTGTTGAATGACTAGATTCTCTGCAGTGAGATCTAGTAACCCACTTAATGCCTTTGGGAAGAATAGAAGCACCTGGATCTGATGAATTGCCCAAAGTTAAAATTTGCCAGAGTTAAAAGTAACAGAGTAATTCATCCAATCAACAGGTATAGCAGCAGCAAAACATCTTTTTAGGACTGACAACACACCAGGATCAGAGCAAATGTAGGAAATAAGGACCATAAGAAATCTGTGAAGCAAACAGTCAGCACAAACTGTCTGAGTAACTCACAGCACAGTGGTGATTTGAGCTGACAAAATGTTATTGGAGGGATCACTCACTTCAACAGTGTTTGCTTTGGGAAGTCAGGGAGAGATTTATTGTGGCTGAAAGCCTTTACAGCTGTCAGATATAAGTGCTAGTTAAAAGGAGAGAGCATAGTAGCTTGAATTAACAACGGGAGCTTGGGTCTGAATACATGCAAAAGCACAAGGTTTTATCTGACTGAGGGTATCACTGAAATCTTGCTGGGCAATGCATTACTTTTAGATCACCTTACATACTGGCAAGGTGTGTTTATTTTCCATGTATTTTACCTTTATTGGAATACATATTAGTGATAAAGAAGTAATGTTACCATCAGCCTAGAAGTCCTAATGAGGTCCCCAGGCTGTGTCTGTCTTACAGCATAACTGTTAGACATGGGTTTCTTCACTGCTGACTTTAATAAGGCTGAAGGATATGGGTAAACACACACTACTAAAACACTGTTCATGGGCATTACCTGGAAAGATCATTAAAATCCGAACAGTTCTGTTAACACTGATGATGAATTTTTTGGGGGCAGGCCGGGGAACCAAATGTTTTGGGATAAATCTATCATATACAAAAGCTCAGATCTTGCTTTTGTGTCAACTCAGCAACAAACTGCACAACTTTTTATTTGCTTTGGAAGAAACATGAATCCACATAAAAGTAAACACTGAAATATGAATCTGTATTTTAAAGGGAAGTGGACGACTGATAGGAAGGAATCTGAGTTTATATTTTAATCGTACTTGGGCTCTAAATATTCTTAAAGACCTGGTCACCAGCCTTTCTAAGAATATATTAAATTGTCTCAGGTATATGATCTTTTGCATTGCTCATTCTCCCTTACTCAGAGGAGTTAATCTAACAGTTTTGTCAGACTACCTGAATGTAGCAACCAGCCCTCTCTTCAGAAAACTGTGGATACAGACACATTATAAGCACATATATATACATTTCATAATAATGAGAGGGAGGGATACAGAAGGAATCCAGAGGAAGACCCAGAGAACCTAATTTAGGGATAATGTTATAATTATAGAATCATATGCTTATTTAGGTTGAAATGGGCTGCTGGTAGTTTGGAGCAATCCTCCTCTCAAAGAAGGGCCAAATTAGAATATATTAGTTTATTACATCCTAAAATGACAACAACAATGCATCCAGACAGTATAAATATTGGACAAAGACATATTTTGGCTTTTTTTTTTTAATGATTTTTCGCAGAATCGCAGAATGACAAAATGGTAGTGGTTAAAGGGGTCTTTTGGAGATCATCAGATCCTGCTAAAGCAGGTTCACCTAGAGCAGATTGCACAGGATCATGTTTAGGAAATGATTTTTCACTCTCTGGGCCATAACTTAAATAAGTATTTGGCCATTGGCTTGTCTTGTTCCTGTTTCTTCGTATGCTGTGGAACCAAGGGAGAGCTACCCTTTCTTTTGAAAAGTCTGACCTCTAATTCAGAGAAACACAGATTTGCTGAAGTTGACATGGGTCTTTGGAGATCATCTTGTCCAATCCTGCCCAAGCAGAGCCGCCAGAACAGGCAGCCCAGGACCATGTCCAGACAACTTTTGAATATCTCCATGGATGAAGATTAAACAAATTAGTCAACTAATTAAACAAATCAGTCAAAAAGCAGGAGAGGAGGGGTACAGCAACTCCTCCCAAGAAATGATGTGCCCTTTAGTTGACAAACACTTCAAATGTGATTAGAAAGCAGTCCAAAGTCTAATCCAAACCCAAAGTATTTCTAGGAAAACTACATCACTGTCCTCTTTAGAAATAAACTTCATTGTGCCAGATTATCCAGCATTAGAAGTTCTCTTTAATAAAGCCTCTTTTTTTTTTCCATCATACTTATTAACACTTCCAGGAAATAAGAGGGCCCTGAAGTCTGCAGCAAAGTGATGCTTTAGAGCTCACAAAACGTCTGTATGTTCTTCATTATTAGAAGTGACACCATTGTGCCATCCAAATGGAGGACTGCCAGAACAGGCTGCCAGTCACATTCAGAGCAGCACTGCAAACTCTAACAAAATACTCTCCTCTTGCAAGTGCTCTCCCAGTTCAGCTCACAAAAATAATTTAGTGAGAACAAGGGTTGTCTGAATTATTAGTGAGCTGTTGAGCAGAAAGAGATAGCTTACAGTTGCAGCTGGCATCACAAGCTTTTGAGGTCATGTGGCAAACCACTCTCCTCATGCAGTCTTGCTTAATGTGCTGGGTTTGTTTTATGGCAAAAGTCCATTTTTAATAATATAGACGTTATTACAGATTTTATATGAGAGAAGGTGTGTGGTCTAATGAGCTGAAAGCTTTGGCACAGATTGACTATGTGACCAGGCAATGTGTCTATGCCCAAACATTGCCAGCTCTTGGGTGAGGAGGGAATAGCATCTTATTTTGCATATATAGATTGTGCCTATCACAGTGGCAGCTCTATCCCCTGACAGTTAATAATAAAACCCCAGTCTGCTTCTTACTCTGGGAATTTAGACAAAGGAGGTGCCAACCATTCACACATTTGTTTTCTGTTAGCATGTGATATATATGATTATCATATTTTCTTGCATAATGGTTGCTTATAGTTCCCCAGATTTATTCCTAAAAGACCAACAGCGTGGCCACTATTTGAAGTGTTGTTCATGACCAGCCAAAAGGTCCAGTTATACACCCAGATCCTTGCATACGCAAGGCTGTTATGCAACCAAATACAGTGTTATTTTAACTTGCTGTTTGGCTCAAAACACAGTGGCTAGAATTAATTTGAGTTGTGGTAGATGGAGGTAGATTCAGTCTTGTTGGTGGCCTGGAGTTGCAAAAGTACTAGAAACAATAATAAAGCCAGGCTGTGAAGGGTTGGGTGCTTTTCCCTCCCACTGAGGACTGAGAGGTTAAGTGTGCAAAATCTTGATGTACTTTATTATTTCTCATTTTAATAGAGAGAAGGCTAGGAAATCCAGTGGAGAATCACAGTCCCACTAGACAGGGGATGCCATAAACAAGTGAAAAGAGACAGTCCCTCAGCTGGCAGCCTTACCATCTCTATGCCAGACAGGATACAACGGTGGATATTAAATGGACAAGTGATGGCTGGCCTGGGAGTGTGGGGAATGAGGCAACAATAAAACCAAGTTAATTTAGTGGTATAGAAGAGGTCTGGACTTGTTGCTTGTCTCACCTGAGTACTCCCGATGTGCCTGGGAACAGCTCGTGAGCTCTGTCGCAGAGTAAGAAGTTCTAGGCTCAAGGTGGGTAGAGCTGCAGGTTTTCCAGTCTGGTGCACAGAGATGCTCCACATACACTCAAGATACACAGGACAATAATTTCCAACCTGGGTACAGAATAAAATACTTTTCTAAAGTAGCTGCCATCCAAAGGTGTCAAGTAACTGTCTCAAATAACCCTAATGAATGACTAGTTTAAACACAGGGGTGACCCAACTTGCATTATTTTAGCCCTAGATTTAACCAGAGAGAGAGACTAATTCTCTTATCCCATGAAATGAATATTTAAATTGTTCAGTACTTAAGACTATACAGTAGTGGTAAAGATATTGGTACTCTGGAGTCAGGTAGCTGTGTTTGTGTGGTGAATTTGTCCCACTATATTATGTATGTAAATATTCAGTATTTATGTCCAGTGCACAGTCATAAAGTCCTTTGAAAAATATTAAAGTCAAGAAAGCAGCTAGCTCCTTCAGATTGATAAGATGTTTGGCATGTAAATTTAGTTTTCTGTGTTGACAAGAGTTATCAGTTTCTGTTTTAACCAAAGGCTGGGGCAATGGTTTGGAAGCTTTGGTAGAACTCAGTCACAAGTACTTCCTAGGAGATTTCAGATCAAATAACCTGTTTTTCCTGATACAGGGAAATAGTCCTCATTTACTTCCATGTCCCTAGAGAGGTAGGCATCAGTGATTTTTTGAATGTATTATCCCACCAAAAAAAAGAGAGGGAGCTGTGTCTAAATGAAAGAAAGAGTGATTTTGAGAACCATTCCAGCTCAAGTTCATCTTCCCTTTAGTAGCAAACCTAGTGTTACAAAATCTTCCTTCAATTTATTATTAATTCAGTTCATTTTCTTTCAGTTCTTTCTGCAATTTCTGATAAGATTGCAATAGAACTATTTTATTTAATGAAAATAATCATATACATGCCTCCCCCCCCCCTCCAGCCATGTACAATCAATCACATTTTAAATATATTAAATAATGGTGTCGTAAATACTGTGGGAAGTAAGTGGGTTTAGAAAGCATGACCTTAAAACAACTGTTAAACAATTTGTTGCTGACAACATTTCTTTATAAGGAAGAAATCTGGATTTATTGTAGATAATTGGTCCATTGGGAAACATTCACTATTTTCAATGTGACACACAGGAAGCCCAGCACATATCTTATTAAGACAAAATGTGTCCTTTCAGATTGTAGATTTTGAGTGAAATGTTGTGAAAATAACTCTATTTATAGCAATGCAGATTTATTTTAACATTTATATATTAATAGATATAGGCAAGAGTTAAAATTGTTGAAACTCTGTTTTCTACCATAATTCTAAAGTAGGGAACAATAGAAAGCTGAGCTACACTAGGAACAGGCTTCAGACTTGCAACAGAGACTGCAGCCTTCAAAGATAAATATAGACAGCTATGATCTTTTCTCCTTCTGCTGAGAGCTGGCCAGGTAGAAGAAAGCTCTGGTCTGGAAGACCTACACATCTGTATGAGCTGGCACTGTTCTCTCTCAGCATGGGCCTCTTAGTAAGGTTTGTATGGAACACCATGAGGATGCACCCACGCTAACCTCTGAATTAAAGTCAGAAGCACCAAGTCGTGCTTTGCCTTTACAGGACACCTAGCACAAAAATGCTTTGCACAAGTTGGTTCTTTGCATCAAAATTACAGAATCATAGAAAGATTTGAGTTGGGAGGGACCTGTAAAGGTCACATAGTCCAACCCCTCTGCAGTGAACAGGGACATCTCCAACCAGAACAGATTGCACAGAGCTGTGTTCCACCTGACCTGGAATGTTTACAGGGATGGGGCTCCTACCACCTCTCTGGGCAACCTGAGCCAGTGTTTCATCACCCTCATTGTAAAAAGCTTCTTTGTTATAGTCTAAATATACCTTCTTTTAGTTTAAAACCATTGCTCCTTGCCCTGCCAAAAAGCCTGTCCCCATCTTTCTTATAGGCCCCCTTTAAATACTGAAAGGCCACAAGAAGGTCTCCCCAGAGTCTTCTCTTCTCCAGACTGATCCACCCCAACCCTCTCAGCTCTTCTTCATAGGAGAAATGTCCAAACGTTATAATGTTAATGGTGTGCCAGTTATGCAGGAAAAGGCTCTGAAGGATTATTCAGAGTTTGGAATAACAGTTTGGGTCTTAAACCCCCAAATCCTGTTCTCTCTGTGAGTCCTTGTGCCTGTGCCATTAGACCATCTGCCTCAGGATGGAGTGGAGTGTGACTGCCTAGAGTCTATCCAGTCCAACCATCACCATGCATTGTGGCACAGATCTGAGCTGAGCCAGCCAAAATTCTCCCAGATAATGCTCAGACATAATTTGAGGGCTAGCACAAGCCAAGCATTGTTCTCAGCAGGCTATTTGGATGCAGCCGCCCTGGTGTTTTTTTTTTTTTCTGGGAGGGAGAGTTAGGCATGTGGACATGAGTCAGGCTGCACCACTTGGCCTCAGGGCTGGGGCACAAGGCTTGCCTCTGTGGTTTAGCACTAGAGAGGTGCTGCATGAGTGTTTCCATGTCCCAGGCCTCCAGCTGTAAAATGAGGGTCACAACAATTCCTTACTAAGAATAAGAGCTCTAAAAACAAGTAGAATTGAAAATAATAGCTTTCACGGAAAAAGTAAATTTTGATGTATACTTGTGACTTGAAAACATAAATTACTGTGATTTGTTTTTAAAAAAAAAAGCTGATTTATTTTTTTATTCAGTTTACTTTCTATTATTTTGTAAAAATGTTTGTGTTAAACCAGAAGCTAAAACAAACAGAATTATTATGTTTAGGATTTTAGTGCATTTTCTTTTGTTATTTATACTAACTGCAAATTCATGAAACCAATGTTGAAGTCTGTATCTTTCTAGTCCTCTTACATACTTGAGAAATCTATCTTTTCTATAATTATTCTGAATTCAAGGGAATTGATTTTTCTTCTTTACATTCAAAACTTATTTTGCAGTCATTTTTGCAGCTGAAGATTTTACACATTTTCAAGTTGAAAACAAAGTGCCAATAAATACTTGCATGAGAATTATTTTTAAAAGTTTTCATTCCTATTTTCAAAGTCCACATGAAAAAAGAGGGAGCAGGAGAGTAAGAAAGGGGAAGAAGAATACAATGGAATAAAAGAAACAGAAAAGAAAAAGAAAGACATACATTTGTCACACAAATAGGGAGAGAAAATCAATGTTTAATGAGAAGTTCTTGGAGTGTTTTATGTGAGGTTTCAAACACTGGAGGACAGTATGTCTCACAGCCCCGGGTAGAATACTTGTGTGTTTGACTGTATGTGAAAATTGGGGGGAATTAGTAACTTTGTTTATGTGGTTTTGCTCCATGTTACAAAACAAATCTCTTTATTGGGTATAAAAGGTGGAAAAGCAGAGAAGGAGAGCAGAAAGCCAAGCCTGCATGGCAATGAGCAGTGGAACTGGCAGGAGCGATTACTTTACAGTCTCCTTGCCTGAAATTATCTATTTCTATTCTATAGCATCTTTGTTTGTCATTCCCCTGCTTATGTGGTTGCACATAGACTTTCTTTGTTTCTACATCCAAAACTGTTATCGTGTTACCTTTAAAGTTTGGCATCCAGCGACACAGGGGTCACCAGTGCCACTTTGTGCAGGGTTTGTATGACTTCATTAGCTAAATAGAACTGTGGGAACAGATTCTGGGTGACCCTCAAGCTATGGAGAGCTGTGGTTTGGGCTTTTTTTTTTTTTTTTAATATGTTGTTCCAAAGACACATAAAATCTTCTCTCAGTGGTGTTTTCAGTGACAGCCTTATAGAAACACAGATTTAATGGGAATATAGGATACATCTGCTTTGTGCACAAGGCCAAATTCTGCCCCACCACGGGTAGCTTTGATGGTGTTGCCAGTCTTGCACTTTGCTTCTCTGCTGCAAAAAAGCAAAAAATTCTTTCAAATATACTAATATTATAGTGTCTAGATTATTGTTGCCAGAAATCTTTATTTTCTTATTCAGAGATTTAACCTATGGAACCAAATTTCCTCTGAAATGGAGTCTGTCACTAGGACTTCCAGGACTTTCACAGTTACTCAGGTATGTTTGGGCTTTGCTGGCAAATAATTTCCTTCACAGAAGTTCAGGTTCTGTTATACATAAGAAGATGCACAGAAGAGAAGTAATTGCAATCTGTCGATTACTGAGATGCTGAACTGTCAGCATAAATTTCATGGCTGCCTTTGTAGAGTGAAGATACTGGAGCTTTACCAGAAACTTCAACATGGCCAGGACTCAATCACTTGAACTCATCACAAGGAAAAAGAGAGATATTTTAGACTTTATTTCACAGCCTTTCTTCTGATAAAGCTTTGATGGAGATACTTTCTTCAATGAGGAAACCTATTCACTTTGTTAGGAATATCTAGCTGGGTACTGATGGGTGTTCTGGTCTGTAGTTTTCAGCTCAACTCTATGCCACATGTTAGAAGTGACCCTATCCAAATAAGACACCTTCCTCATACACAGGCAGCTATGACACATTGCACTGACTGAAATTATTGCCCAACCTGCTCCAACTGCAGGGCTAAGTTCTTATTCTCCCACATGCTTCTCCAACTTTATTTTATTTAAATACATTAAAGCCCATCCTTACTGACATCATTAATAACCTACATAAAATCAAATGTGTAGGAGATCAAGTGGAAGAATCAATGTTTATATTTAGATGTTATTGTTTAAAGCAAAGCCAGATCATTAGATCAGTAAACAGTACTTTAGCTAGAAGCTTGGTCAGATGATAAGCACATAGTTTATTATTAGATAGTACTTTATTATACTTTCAAAGATGAACTAGATTAACTGGATGAAATGATCATTTTCCACCAGTAATTAAAGTGATGCAATATCTTCAGAGCTGAACAATGATGAATTTTGAAGGGAAGTAGATTAGAGTTTCAACACAGAACTGGATCCAGACTTTTATGGGAAGGCACATTTTCAGACTTCACATGGAGGTTCACAGCTTAACATCAAAAGGCTGCTAATCCAAAACCAATGTCTGCTTAAATGGTCTTTATTTGAAAAAAAATATTTAGCTTGGGTTAAGTAAAAGTCCAGCTCTTTTAACCTAGCACAAATCATGGTAAATCCACTGAAGTCACAGTGTCAAGGTCTGTATCTTTCAGAGGGTTAAAAAAGGCAGAAATAAGAAAGGAAAGTAAACAAGATTTCCAGAGATTCTTGATTAGATGTTCAGTGAGTTCATATCTCTCCTTAGTGCCTACACATGAATAAGGACCCAGAGCAGGATCTCAGCCTCCCACTCTGACTTTCTGATGAAAGTAGATACTGATGTGGATCTTTGGGGCTGAGCCAACCTATGAGGTCTAGCTTTTGGTTCAGATCCAAAACTGATAAAAGTTTATCTTCTGGATTCACTTTCTATACAGTTTTACCACAGCAAAACAAATGAAGAGATTTCTAGGTTTCCTCTGGGATGAACCTAAACCCCAGTCAAAAGCTACGTTCTGTCTTTATGCATTTCTGTACATTACCCCCTGGTCTACCTCTGCATGGTAGGAAAATCCAGACTATCAGAGGATTTGGGATATCCTGCTGCTGCAAACACATCTCCTGCATCACTTGGGCTATTCACTGACTCCAGTTGCCTTTGAAGCATTTATTGAAAAAAACGTGAAATCTGTACCCTGGTTTCTTGTTTGTGGTTTGTCAAGCTATGAATTAAAGTCCCAAAGTTATGCATAAGTCACTGATGTGTTAATTTGGTTAAAGCCAGAGGTGAGCCACTCATCTTTGTGACTGACAGATACAGTATTAGCAGCTGTTGTCTGCCTTGCTTGGCTTCTCTCTCTTTCAGCTGTAATTGCATCTAAAATCCATATACAGAGAGAGTTAGAGTCAGTCAGAGTCAGACTTTCCTGCAGAAATGGTGGCAATAGCTTTTTGCTTTCAATTTTAATTTAAAAAAATAAATTAGTTTCTCATTCTTCTGCTGATCTGTTGCTGGTGGCAGACAGCAAGTAAATTTCGGAATACTTACCATTTCTCAGGTATCAGCTATTTGTTATTTAGTTCAGTATGTTGAGGTTCACTATTGGAGGATTTGGGACAATTTCACTGTGTGTCCATGTTGATCTTCTGAAGGATCTCATCTTGAGCCCAAGTTTTGCAGCCTTGCCCTCTCAAGTGTGAGTTTTATACATGGTTCTACATAGTTAATCCACCTTTTTTCCATTCATGAATGCATATAAGGGTGTCTTCAGTGCAAACCAACTCCCCAGTGTCATATGACCACCTCTGAGTGCACTGAAAAGATCAAGCTGATTTCAGCAGACCCATCCAGGACCCAACATGCAGGTCATGCTGCTTCTGTGCCATTTATGAGATTTTACCCATCTTCTGCATCTAAAATAGTTCTGAATGTGTTTTAGATAGCTTCCCAGTGTTTAAACTTCATGTTTAAGATATGCTGGAGATATAGCAAGGTGTATGCTATGAGGCATAAGAGCATAATTTGTGGGATGAAATCAGGAAAACAACTTTTTTTCTTGTTATTTTGTTGGGGTTTTTTTTATTCAAGAGACTTGAACATCTCCATTTTATTTCACAGCATTTCTGCTTGTGCTTTTACTGCAGATGTGAAAGACTCAGATGTATCTGTATATAACTGAGGAGAGTAACCACATAGATATATATAGAGGTATTATTCTGTATTCTCCTACTTAAAATAAAAAAAATACAACTTTTCCTCTTTTCCAGTACTAATCTTAAAAGTACTCAGGGAAACATTAGATAGGTATCACAAGCTTCCTTAAGCACAGAAATTTCATCCTCATCTATTTGACCTGCTAAGGAATTAATCTCACATCGTTGTAAGTTTGAGAGAGTTTTTAAGAAGGTAAATGCATTTTTTTTTCCCCATCTTCCCCTTTTTAATAGCAAATACTATCAAGAATGTTTGAAAACTTTTAGAATTCCCATCCAAGTTAATCCTTTTAAACCTAGCTATGCTTATTAGCTTTCTTTGAACAGATAAGGCTTAAACAGATGTGTCATTTGAAGAACTGAAGTCAATTTAATAGCAAAGAAGGATACAAAATAGTGGCTACAGAAGGTGAAATGTGGCATTTGATGAAATAGTGGTGATACATTTTTAAATCTCTTCTAAAACTACATTGTTGAAATGACAGAAATTACTAGTGAGCTGTTATGGTTTTAGGAATTATAGGCATCAACCTATTTAGTGGTGCTAAGAAGCAGCTTGAATCCCTGGCTGTCTCTCTCAAGTCATTTCTGATGGCATGGCAGCTTCTGCAGTTAGCTGTATCTGCAGACAAGAAGTGCCTCAAATTTATCAGCCAGTGGGTTGAAATGTAAAGATAGGAAACCTCTTTATCCATCTTTAGGAGTAGAAGGAAATTCTTAAATCATCTGAATTAAAATGGCAATTTTAATTGAGTTCTTGCCTGTATCTCATCGTACATCCCCCCGGACAGTGGCAGCTGAGAAACACAACATCACCTCATTTGGATTGTCTTATTGTGCCAGAGGATGTGTCTGATGTGGCTGGGCAGGGTGGTTTAATGGGGTTGCATATAGAAAGTGTCTATGGAGTTGAAAGACATTTCATTAGACGTATCTGAAGCATACATGAATGAGAGAACTTTACAGTAAGGGCACATTGTGCTGCATTGTCAAGGAAGAGTCAGAGGAATATTTTCCATTTTGCCACACAGAGCTTATCTTGGAAGGTTATTTACAGTTAATATTCCAAACAGGAGCTTCTCAGTTTCAGAGACATCTCTGAAAACACGCTCTGGGAATTTAAAGCAGAGGCAGTTTTGGAAACAGGAGGTGGAGAAAGAGCAGGAGGGGGTGTTACTGGCTGAACTGCTTTTGTTTTCTGCCTACAGCTTAGCAGAAACTTGGGGCCTGAATCCTTGATTCAGCTGCCCACTCACTCTGGAAGAGACCTCAATGGGTGCAAGGATGTGTCACCACTTTGGGGTCCTTCTGAAGATGTACAGTAGAGTAAAGCAGCCTTACTCTAAATACAGAATAAGTGCTTTGAGGGCATCTTCCTTGAAATTGTAAATCATCATGCCTCCCTTAAAATGTCTATGCCTCTTGCAGGAGCTGCAATCAAACAAACAAGCTTTGTGTGTATTTTGCCAGCACTGCTTTATCTGAGGAAAATCCATCAAAACCTAAAATTCACCTAGTTCCCTTTTACAAACCACCCCCGAGGTGACTGAGGGGCTGCAGAAGGGTTAACACCTGTGTCTGGGCTGGACATTGTCCCGTGAGGATCAGCCCAACAGATGAGGTAATAGGGTTTTGCTGAGGCAGAGGAAAGGGATGGCTTAACAAGAGATGAGCAGGAGCCTGAGCCAAATTTATATTAATTAACTTCAGCTAGACTGAAATTCTATTGTGAAAACTCAACGGCTGGGGCTAGTGAGCAAACTGGGGCTGGGAAGGGAGTAAAATAATTAGTGTGGATCTCACAGTGAGACTGATAACAAAGCCTTTGACAGTTCACCACTAATGGTGCACTGTGATTTGCCAGAGCTGTGTCTGGACCCGTTCCTGAGTTAGCAAGGTTGCACAGCTCTGAGTGGTAGCACACACCTGTCTTTGCAAATTCAGCTTAAAAACTGGTGTGATCCTTGTTTTATACAAATTCCTACCTCCTGGAATACATTTATCATAAGGTCATTGCAACTGCTTCTTAGCTTTTCTATATTTCTTTTTCTGTATTTTTTTGTGGGGGTGAATAATCTACATGTATACAAAATTCTCCAGACATAAGCACGATCTTGTCATTCACTTATTTAATTTTTTTTAAGCCAACCTCCAGATTCTGAGTGCATGAAATTCATAGCACTGTCATACAACAAAAGATAACTTAGAATAAGCAAGCTCTCCATGACTGAATCTTTTAATATTAATGCTTTTGTTCATTTTCAGTAGGAAAATCCTGGGCCTGATCCTCAGCTATTGCCAACAAGGGAGGTATCACCAAAAAGAAGCTTCATAGAAGTCAGTCATACTACTCCAATATGTGCCATTTGACAATCTTGCTTCGTAGCAGGAAGTTTTATGGTTTTCACTTTGTTAAAAACAATTAAATGTGCAGGTGCAATTAATTTCCTCTAATTTCATTCATGAAAAGTCTCATCTTGTCGCATGTCTTGGTCCCCTGGGTAGTCAGCAGAGAGAGCACTATCCCTTCAAAGACTTCTAAGGTCCCTGGAGATGTCCCTTTTTGCAGAGGCAGCCTGAAGGATTGACTTTGAAAGATT